>NC_136502.1:59244916-59267416 GCF_053919585.1 Euprymna scolopes
CAGTTATTTCCAAACCGATATCAATCATCATCTTAACCCTGAATAATTTTTATTCACAAAAAAGATGAAAAATATTTAATAAATGTTTCTAACTTTTATTTTTGGCTATCAAATTTAAGAAAATTTGTTAAACCTGAGATAGACGGATAAAATATCCAAAAACCGCTGAGTCACCATGATTCATTCAGAAATTACTATATATCTATAAAGATATACTTCTTATATAAGTAAAAATAAGTTTATTTCTTTCTTTCATTATTATTACCATATAGAAGCATTCTTTATTAATAGTATATATATAAGTAAAGAGACTTATTTTACCATCTAATTTACATTATTGTTTGTAGTGCGTTCAGACACATATGCAAATTAGATAGCTATGCTGAGAAGAGTTACTCTTTCTCTAAATGCTTACAGGCACATTAAGAAATATTAGAGTGGTTTTATCGACAAAGTGAAGTGGGGCAACAAAAATACATAGATAGCTAAGAGAGAGAGAGAGGGGGGTTACTTGTTCAGATTAGTATAAATTACGAAGAATTACACCAAAACAGATTTTTTTTCAAACATAATCACAAAATTAAAGTATTAGGTCGATACAAAATTTTTTTTACAGATGTAAAATTTAATCTTGAGAAACTGTTTTGGAAAATTTTTATAACAATAATAACCGTTTCTCTCTATAAATTGATTATATCTGTCAACAAGCTTATAAACATCTTGCTTGTAAAAGCAAGTTTTGATGTGAAATATGAAATCAACTAATATTCAATCACCTCTTGTGATGCTAATGTAAGGCCATCTAAATGGTTTTGTAATTTTTTAAATAAATGATAATCAAAATGAGCTAGGTCAGGAGAATATGCAGGATGGGCAAGATTTCATAACCAAATTATCCTAGGAGATTTTCGGTCAGTAGTGCTGTGTGAGGACAAGCATTGTCGTTATGGAAGAGAATTCCCTTTCTGTTGACTGAACCTCATTTTTGGGTCAACATGGGTGAGAATATTATATAAAAACAAATGATGCTTTAATAATCTGAAAGTGTTATAAATTAATCATGGTGATATGTTTAAGTAATAATATGCACAAAATAAATTATAATTGTTTAAAAAGCTCTTTCTACAAACTGGCAAAAACTTTTGCACTTGACCTGATATATAGGAGGGAAAAAAGCCTTAGGAAAACAAAGGTTTCACCCTGAACCTGAAATGTAAGATCGCCATCAAACCTTTTGCTAAGATTGTTGGAAAAATGATTCAATCATTTTACCAATTGAGAAGGTACCTTGCCTCTGACAGAATCCTCTACCTGTATAAGATCCAGTTATATTCTAAGATGAAATACTGGCAATATATCTGTGCCATCCAGAGCTCTCTTTTCTGTCTTCTATCCTAACTAAAAACCAATTAAAACTTCCATGAACAAAGTTTCTTTCCTAGAACATCCTATCTGTAAAATAATATACCACAAATCTGCTTCCCAGTAAACTAGAACATGGTAATCTTAAAGTTTAACATGAGTAAATTTTTGTTGAGCAGTTTCCTTGGATAATTAATTCCTTTTCTGGCCATCCCAGATATTGGTTTTCAATCCCCGCATAGTAGCCGTTGTAGTCCAACTGACGATCTTTTTAACCCTTATTCTTAAGTGACCTTGATAAGTTGTGAAACATTAATAAAATAATAAAAACTTAATGGTAATAATTATACATATTTAAAAGTTTTTAAATATAATCTAAGTCATGTTGTCATAAGCACTTTGTGCTTTCAGATAATTGATCTCTACCCAGCCTGAAGAAGCTTAGCCTGAGCAAGGCTATAGGTGAAGCATCTTTGCAAATATATAGCCAAAATGGAGAAAAAGTCATCTGTAGTTGACTGATCATTTGATTTAGTTTAAGTATTACTTTTGGAACCAGTAAAAATGAAATAAATTTGTTATAACCGCTCACATATAATAATTTGATCATAAGGAATATTATAGTATACAGTGGGAATTTAAATTGTATTAAATAATATAGTGATTTTTTAAATTTCTTTTTGTAACCAACAACAGAGTTCATACAAGACTGACATCATTGGATTTTGTTCATCTTTGGTAATTTCTGAATTTTACTTGGTCAGTCACATACAATCTTTATTTGTATAACTGAAAGATTTTTTCATTTTTTCCATGAAAACGGTTAGAGCAACAGCCCTGTCTTATCTGCATGACTATTTTTAAAAAAATTCAAAATAAATATTTGGTGTTATTTGTAATTTTATTGCTAATAATTTTTTCAATATTAACAGTAATTAATTTCAATTGATTTAATAATAAATACTAAAATCCTTAAAATATGGTCATTAATCTTCAAGCGACAAAATTCAAAAACAGTTCATATAAATTTATATTAAAGATATACAATTCAAAAAGAATACTTAGAATTAAATTAATAATTGTTGGATAGTGAGTAGTTATTTGCTTGTAATAGACTAGATTTATCTACCCAGTGTTTGTATTTTTGTCTCACATTTATTTTAAACTATACGGTTTGCTTTTACTAGTGTTTTATTCTTTAATTTTCACATAAGATTTTTAAAGTTAAATTTAATTATTACAATATCATTTGATCATTAAATTGTTAACTAAAACAAATTGTTAGAAAACTATGATTTTATCATGATAATTTTAAAAAATCTATTTCAAAATGTATTGCACAAAAATAGCTGCCAAAACTTGCAATTTTCTAATAGATAAAGAAGTGCTAATTACTCTAAAGGAAATTACTTCTCTTTAACGTTTAAGATTAATCTAGAAAAGAAATTCGATCTAAAAGTTTTCTTTTAGCCTGGAATAAGTATTTTCCAAGAGAAATTGATACAACATATGTTCAAAGAAACTAAAAAATAGGCTTGTTCAAATTAAGTATTAATTTGCCAAACAAATTACTATATGGGCTTAAATTTGAAATTCATCATTATTATGTAAAACACATCAATCCACACTCACCAGGTTTCACTTCCATACATCACATTGACTTTTTCCTTGGTCAACAGTGATAACACTAATCTTACAAGATAACTATAGATTATTACAACCAGAAATAAGAAAATTTCTCTAATCCTGGATTAAAATAAATAGGATATGCTGCCATTCCATACTAAGAACAAGTCGTCAACATCAATATTTCCAATAAAAGAAATCTTCATAACAAGCATTACAATCTTTTGCCACTATTTGCAGCAAATATCTTAACTGACTAAAATTAGAGTCCCATCCCAAGATGTCCTTTCTCACAGGCAACACATCTTCAATAATATCAAATGCAGGTGTGGTGAAGCCCAGTCCTTGATGATAGGAATTTACAAAATAAATCCAACTGAATACAAATAAAATTAAAGCCATACCCAGTTTTAGAAACAAACAGAAAAGAAATAAACAGGTTTTAAAGTGTTTATTTTAAATAACAGAATTAATGTAAGACATTTTTACATTTGTTTATGACAGAAAAATAATCTGTGTCCTGTTTAAAGAATATAAATAATGTTAATAGCGAAGATTGATAGAGTTAAGGAATATTTGAGAACTTTCAGGAAGGAAGGTTATTTCATAATGATGTACTGAAACAACCACACCAGAGACATCGATTTCTAAAAGCTATCCAACACATGTCAGTATGGAAAACAGATGTTAAGCTGAATACGAGGGACGTGCAATAAGTAATGCCCCTGACCCACTTCCAGTTGTCTGATCTAGCTGAAATTTTGCATATACAATGATTTATATCTCTACGGGTTATGTGGAAAATTACAGCTTTGAACTAATTGTGGTTTCTGTTTTACAGGTGTTTGAACTGAGTCAGGTGTGAAATGGAGCCTGTTGAATGTTGAGCAGTGATCCGGTTTTTGTATTTGAAAGGACGCACACCACAGGAGACTTTTGATGAAATGAAAGAAACTTATGGTGATAATGCTCCATCATATGACCTTGTAAAACGCTGGCATCGTGAATTTAAACATGGCCCGAAGTTTGTGGAAACAGCTCCCAGACCTGGTCGCCCCCCTTCTGCCATTGATGAGGCATCTGTCCGTCAAGTTGAGGCTGCCATTTGGAAGATCGGTGCATTACTATTCGCCAAATAGCCCAAGATGACAAGATTAGTACAGGGTCTGTGGAAACTATCATTCATGACCATTTGCATATGCATAAGGTGTTTGCCAGATGGATTCCCAGGTTGCTCACACCATCCCAGAAGCGAGAACGCGTCGAGTGCTCGAGGATGAATTTGGAGATGTGCCAAGAAGAGGAGTCAAAGTTTTTCAAAAGTCTGATTACACAGGATGAAATCTGGGTCCATCACTATGATCCAGAGACAATACACCTCCAAAGAAGGCAAGGGTGCAGCCCCTGCTGGCAAGGTCATGCTCACAGTCTTCTGGGACCAGGACGGAGTAGTGATGACAGATTTCCTGGTAAAGGGTACCACAATTACAGGAGCCTATTATGCTTCACTTTTGAGGAAATTAAGGGAAGCTATCTAAATCAAGAGGCAGGGCAAGATCAGTAAAGGTACCCTCCTCCTGCAGGACAACGCTCCGGTCCACAACTCGCATGTCGCCAGATCAGAAGCACGGGCGTGTGGTTATAAAATCCTCCCCCATGCTCCCTACTCTCCTGACCTTGCACCCTCTGACTTTCACCTCTTCCCAGCCATGAAGTTGTTTTTGAAAGGAAAGCGTTTCCCAGATGATGCAGCCTTGATTTCTGAAGTCATGTCGTGGTTGGAGGACCAACCTGGGGTGTTCTAGAAAAATGGTCTCCAGAGCTGCATCAAATGATGGGAGAAATGCATAACTCTGGGTGGTTCCTATGTAGAGAAAGACTAACAACTGTGCCAAATTTTGTTGCTCTACTGCTATTGCACGCCCTATGTATGATGATACTGATGATAATTTGTTCAAGACAATGGAGATGGATAAGAATCTTAAAAAGACAATGAGGCTATTGATGTTATTCAGAAATTTTGTTACCTTGGTGATAGCATTGGAGCACAGGAAGGTGAGGTGCTAGTGTGGTTAAAAGAGTTAGTAGAGAATGGAGTAAGTTCAGAGAAGTTTTGCTGTTACTAATCAGCAAAGGGTTATTAATGTCGACAAAGGGAAGAATCTATCAGTCATGTGTAAGCAGCGTGATAATGCATGAAGGCCAGTGAGAGTTGTGGACATGTGTTGCATAGAGAGGAATGATATGATGGATGTGTGATGTAAGTCTTTAAGAGATTTAAACGAGACCTAGATAACGTTAGAGGATGACCTGGAGAGTATAGGAAGATTCGTGCAGAACAGAAGACTTTATTCATTTTATTTCATTTATTAGCTCTAACTTCAGAGGCATCGGATTAGGGTTATCTATCTATTGACGGAGAGATCTTAGCTGAACAGACTCATCCCATCAATTGCTGAGGAAAACCTGTTAGAAAAACAATGTGGATTCCGAGCAAATAGAGGAACCTCTGATATGATCTTTGTTCTACAACAAATTCAGAAGTGCAGGGAGCAGAACATGGGTTTATATGCAGCATTCATCGATTTGACCAAGGTCTTTTATATGGTCAACAAAGATGAGCTTTGAAAGGCTTGGCTGCCCACCAAAGCTCCTAACAATCCTAGGTCAGATGAAGCATATCAGTGATCTGTCAGACTCTTTTCCCCATCTTCTGGCTCATACCAGGGCCCAGGAGGAGTTTATCTTGGAGCTTCCTTTTGCTAACGATTGCACTCTCTCGACACACGAACTTTGCAAGCTGTTGTCAACTGCTTTGCCGATACAGCAAAAGCCTTTGCCTTAACAATCAACCTCAAGAAAACGCTAGTAGTGTACCAGAAACCTCTGCACGGGACCTACCACCTCACAAGCATCACCATTGATGAAACTGTACTGAGTGCTGTTGAGTGCTTTACATACTTTGGAAGTGTTATCTCCAATGATGCTTCAGTCATCAGGGATGTGGACAACCGACAGCAGCTCCTTTAGTCGTCTTCAGAAATGTGTGTGGAAGAACCACATACTGCACCTCACAACAAAGATTAAAGTCTATAAAACGGTAGTGGTCCTCACTCTCCTTTACGGATCAGAGGTCTGGGTTCTGTACCAGAAAGGAATCCAGCTTCTAGAGTATTTCCACTAATGATGTCTCCATTCCATCATGAGCATCAAGTGGCAGGACTATGTCACCAACAATGAAGTCTTGGAGAGAGTGCACGTCATCAGTATTGAGGCCATGCTTTTGACCAGACAGTTTTGCTAGGCAGGACACCTGTTGCGAACGGAGGACATAAGACTGCCCACAGTTGTTGGTTCCAGGGCGAATTGTACGAGGACAAATGAGTCGTTACAAGGATAAGCTGAGGCGACAGTTGCATGCAATTGACATACTGGAAAAAGATCGAGAAGGCAGGGCCAAAGACAAGGACAGTTGGAGGGGTTTGTCAAAGCGAGGCTGTGTGGCTTTAGAGATCCACAGAAGAAAGGCCATAGAAGACAAATGTAGAAGGTGGAAAGGGCCCCTCTTCCTCAGGATTCCCATGCTCTGGGTGTCACAGTTTGCATAGTCACCAGAGGGCATGCTGCCAGGGACAATCTTTCTATTAATCCTAGGATCTGAGAAACCAGTCAAGAAGAGAAGAGAAGGTATCCGGCATTGTTCTGGATCCATTGAAGTCATTTTAGTTTGTAATTATTTGTCTGTACAATTTTAAAACTCCTATTATATTGTTTAAAATGAGTAACCTCTTTGATTTTCATTTTTAGATGATTATTTCAAAATGTTTCATATTAGCAGTCCTCTGGGTCAAATTCATTTCCAAAGTGGCAAGTATGTAGTTTATTACATTACCAATAACATGATATAACAACAAATAATGAAAATCACCTGATAATAAGCAATGTTTACTTTTTAGCTATTTAAGTTTGATTTTGAACATCTAACAAGATAACTTCATATATTAGATATATGACCAACCAATTAATAGTATTATGTCCCTTATAACACAATTCAGTCTATTGTTAGCCAAAATAAAAGCAGAACATTAAAGTTGATGTCTTCTTACTGGCTAAGTAACTGGAGAGATATGGTTTCTTGTTGTGAACTATTGATTAATAGCAGGCAGACATTTTTAATTCTTAAACATAATCCATTAATGTGACAAGTCAAGGAAGATATTTATACCAAACTCGACTAGAAAAGTGAAAAGCCTTGAATCTTTTCGAAAAACATTCACATAGAAGGCACTCCTATAAAGACAACAAGAAATAGGACTATCAAATATATTAAATCTGTCACACACATAGCCAGCAAGGTCATCGGAGGGAGAGGGGCATATGTATATAGATATTTTTTTACACATTAACAATTGTTCAACAACTCTACAAACATTTATTTATGAATATCAGATTTTTATAGTTTTATATTTCTGCTTTTGTGGAACTGAAGAAAGCTTTTGACAGAGTGCCAAGAGAGGTTGTTTGGTGGGCTTTACATAAACTAAAAAAAAGCAAGTGGTTGGTGAAGGTTGCTCCAGCAATATACAGAAATCCTCAAAGTCATTTGAGAATTAACAGCATATTAGTGACAGCTTTAACACTAGAGTAGTAGTACATCAGAGTTCTGTTTGGAATCGGTTGCTTTACATTTGTGTCTTAGAAGTATTGATTAGCCAAAGAGTTCTGATAATTTAGCACTTGCCTGTGAAATTTTAACACTTGCAGGAATGTTATGGAAAATAAAGATCTGAGAGTGAATGTTCCAAGACCAAAGTGATGATCAGTGGCGGTAATGTTGGGAAAATCCAAGAAAAAGAAAAAGGGATACACATTGTTCTTAAAGTGAATAACCTATTGAAATAAGTGCATATGTTTTGCATTGCTGCATTACTTGCATATTGTTGTAGTTATCTTCCTGGTGTAATAACACTGAGAGTTTGTGAGCGCCTCATAGTTTCAGCTACAGACACCAAATCTCAATTATAATGAGATCATTAAAAAAGGAAAATATAAAATATAGAATCATAAATTTTTTACATTTCAGTTTACAAACAAGAAAACGTCAGAATAAACATGACCTCATTTTTGTATAGAGCGTTTAGAATTGTTAAAAATGTCTCCAGCAAAATTATACCCTCCTTGGGTAATTGCAAATATAAAATACTAAGACACCAGAAAACTTATAGATAGTTACAACTGGAGAAAATAAATAAATAATAATTACTACCATACTAAAATTATCATAAGATATAACAGTATTAAATCCTTTCCTATTACCATATTTTTTTATGTGAAAAAAAAAAAATTAACTGTTTATGCATGTGTTTTCATTTTAACTTAAAAAAAAAAATATAGCCATGACGGATATTGGTTATAGAAAACGTTTAGTGTGAGATTCGAATCCCGGTTTAGTTTCAGCTTAACAACCCATCAATCAATCTCAGGGCCAAACACTATTTTTGATCGTATTCGTTTTAGGCAGAGTTTATTTCTTGAATATGTATTATTTTCTTATTCTATTATTGGTTTTGAAAATATTGTAGTAGATTTGTGTTATATATATATATATATATATATATATATATATGTGTGATTTTTAATGTTTATTTTATCATTTTCTTTCAGGAAAGTTTCCTGTTAGCAAATGAATTTGAAATGAGCAGTGTAAGTTCGTCCAAGTTGGTTTTTAAACCCATTATATTCCATTGAATTATTTTGTTTTTCATGCTTTAAATCTTAATGGTTGTTCTTCAGTAACTATTGTTCCTTTATGTTTTCTGTCTATAGTTTGTTGTCTTTGATTTGTTTTAGTCCAGAGTGCTTCTCATTTGGAATATTTTTGAAAAGACTAATGTTTATGTTTGCTGGTGGATTTGTTTACCATATCTTCTGATTCTTCAGGTTATGTTCATTGTTTTTTTATATTTGCCTTACCTTTGTTACTAGGCATTGAATGGGACTGCAATTTCAATTTTACAGGGTTGGTTTTTGGGGGAGTATTTTGCCATTTGTTGTTTTTATTTTCTTGGGTGTTTTTATAGTATTTTTGCTTTTGTTTTTTTTGTTTAAACTTTCGCACGAGATTGAAGGATTTGTAACGATTTTGTTCTTCCAAACCTCTAATTTTCTGTTATGAAGGAGGATTTGTTGACTTATTTGTGTTTCTCAATTTGTTTGGACAGCTTTATTCTTAGGGACTTTTTTTTTTTTTTTTACACACAGGCATCACCACATTATCAAGGCCAAGAGGCCACTCGAGGATAAGGGTTAAAGAGTGTACAGTAGAAATTGGACAATATAGTAACCAATTCGGTAAATTTGTTAACTTATATGGAACGGCTCATCAAGAACTTGTTTACGTTAGACTTGAAGACAACCATATTGTAGTCAGTCGGAAAACGGAAGACAATTCCACAGGCGTGCAGTTCTAAGAAAGGAGCTTTGTTCATGGAATCTATGTTTAGGTTTAGGCACAGATAAAGAGTGGGGGGAATTATTGATAGTGTTTTCAGCTAGACGAGTGTTTCTTGTGAAAGTTTGGCGAGGGGGGACCATAGACTGAAGCTCAGTCGAACACTTTCCATGAAAATAACGATACATCAGAGACAAACTCGCAACATCTCTTCTGTGAGATAGAGGTTGCAGGGAAGAGAAAAGGACATCTCCTACGAGGCTATGAAGTCTATTTTGAACTCTATCAAGGCAGGACAAGTCCTTTCTAGCAGCTCCTGTCTAGATGTGGCAAAGAAGGATCCCACCATTTTTCCAGTGGCCTTGGCAACAGATTTGATGTACATGTTCCATTTAAGATCAGGAGTAACGGTCAAGCCCAGAAGCTTTCAAAACTTGAGGCCTCTTGAAGATGAGAGCCATTCATTTCAATTGATGCAGATGTGGATCAGAGTGTTGATGATGTAAAGATAGAAGCTTGGTTTTAGATGCATTAAAAGTAACCAACCACTCCTTTCCCCATTGTACCATGTGCTCAAGATCAGAAGAGAGAGAATCGGAGAAAACTTGGTCGTTTACTGTCTTAGATGTGCTACCATAAATGGTAGTGTCATCAGTATAAATGTCTACAAATGATGTAAGGATGTGATTTGGAAGATCATTAATGTAGACCAGGAGTAGAGTTGGGCCCAAGATGGACCCCTGAGGGACACCAGCATTAATACTGTGAGCTTCTGATTTTTGCCCCTCAACTACTACTCTTATGAACCTATCAGAAAGAAATGATTTAATAATTTAGAAGACATTTCCAGCTATACCATAACTCGAGATCTTGTGAAGTAAACCTTTATGCCATACTCTATCAAAGGCCTTAGATATGTCAAGAGCAATTGCCCTAGAAAGGTTGCCTCCGTCGAGAGATTTGCTAATCCTATGAGATATAACTGTAAGCACATCTGCTTTAGATCTAGCAGAATGGAAACCATATTGAGTGTCACTAAGGTTATTTTTGTTGAGATGGTTGGTTACTTCTGTATTTAATAGATTCCAGCAACTTACTCATGACGCACAGGAGATTTCTTGGCCTGTACTGAGAGGGGGATGAGCGATCACCTGAATTCTTAAATACAGGGCATACATGAGATTTTCCAGGGTGATGGGAAGCTATTCTCCTTAAGACAACGTTTAAACAATTTTGTAAGTATGGGTGTTAGTTGTTCTGGTTGAAGTTTGATTTAGATTTTGGTCATTTGACTGGATATTAATATTATTTGATTTTGGTTAGTCTAGTTTGTGTTATTTTCAGAGTTTCGATCAGGTTTTTGAGTTCAAAGATTAGTCTGTTAAGTTTTGGTAACCGATTTGGTTGGTTTGGTTTGTGTGCAATTTCTGCAAATTCATTTTTTGACGAAAGTTTACTTTTTTCCTTGCCTTACTCTTCCATGACTTATTTTTCACTTTTATAGGTTTTGCATATTTTGGAGAAAGCTGAATGTTTTTCAAAGCAATTTGGGCATTTCGTTAGTGCATTCATCTTCATTATGGTTGGGGTCCTTTAAACTACAATTTCCACATATTCTGTATCCTTTGCAGTTTTCTCTGTGGTGCCTAAACTTAACACTTGAAGCATTTCAGAGGGGGAGGGGCTGGAATATACAGGTCAACTTTTACTATTATATATCCTATTTTGATCTCTTTAGGAATTGTTAGAGTATTGAATGTTAATATATATGTGTTTATGGTCTGATTGTCCTTTTTTTATATTGATTCGGACATGATCGGTTACTCCTTGTTTTTAAGAACAGTTTTAGTTTCCTCATCTGTGGCTAGGGTTAATTTGTGGCTTCTTATGACACCCTGTGATGAATTTAATTTTTGATGGGTGAAGACCTTACATTGGTATGTAAGGAACATTTCCATTCTTAGGTTTTGGGCGTCTCTATAGTTATTCACTATAACTAAAAGATTGCCATTTTTCATTTTTTAACAGTCTTTGAATTGCTATTTTGTCATATTTTGTCTATAGGAATTGGTAATAGATTACAGATTCTTTTTTTTTTTCTAGTGATGTCCATTACTAGGAATCTTGGGAAGTTTTCTTTTCTGTAAAAAGGATTATTCTGATCAAGATTAGATTCTTGATTATAGTCAGAGTTTGAGAGATCAGAAATGTCAGAATGACTTATTTTTTTCATTTCTAATTTTTTTGTTTTGTTTTGTTTTTTTACATTCATTGCTATGTTATAATATAAAAGTAATTCATTGGAGCATTATCTCCACCCATCAATTCAAGCTAGAGTCCCAAAACAGGATTTGACAGGGGGGAAAAAACCCCATTTGCCATGCCAGATAAGGACTTCACCTTTAGTACACTAGATGGCACGAGAAACCCAGACCACCTGTCCCTTCTCTCTGTACAGTCCCATTCGTTTATAGGTGGCTTGCAACCACGTCCAGACCTATAAACCTTGTGCCATCAATTGGCTCTCAACCAGCGCCTTCTAACATTTACTCGTATACACCTGGTAATGAATTGTTTGTGTGTTATGTTTCCAATGATTTTAGTAAATGTTTTTGTAGGTTTGGGAGTCCAAATCAGTGCTTGTAAACATTTTTTTAAGGATATATTTAAGAGTATATGTCAGGGCTTCATCTGACCAGCCGATTGATCAAAGTGAACCTCTACAATCGCCCATCTAGTTCAACAAAGTGGTGTGTTAGGGAAGTGGATGTACTTAACCTGACCTCCAATCAACAAGATTCTGTTCTAGAGCATCACTGGTCATCACTCATAGCCAACAGGTGGCCCCACTGAGACTTTTACTCTTTGCAGAAGGGTATTCAGCATATTCTACAACTTTGCTGACATAGCAAGTTGACCCTTGAAAGATGACATAAAATATTGAAGCTGAAGGCAAACACTTTATCCACATGGACATCAAACAAAAATATTTGTTGTGAGCAAAACTAAAAATGCAATCTCACAGCATGACAAACTGGCTGACCAACCTACAAATAACGCTTCTAATCTGGATGGTTCAATGCACCCGAATAGAATGTAAAGAAACAAAAATGAAATCATGTGAAGTCGGTTATATCAATATTAGATTTTTTAACTTTCTTTTCACATTTATGCTTGTAGAGAAAGAATACCACCACTGCTTCACGAGCTGTAAATAGGGAATTGTTTGTGAATGAAAAATACACACAAAAACGGAGACAAGATATTTACAGAGAGCAATTCTAAACACTAGTTTATTTTCAGAATAAAACCAAGATTATGTCAAACCCCACATTTTTTTTTTTTTTGGTAAAATTAAAATTTCCAATTTGAATCAGAAGTTTTAAATAAAAATACCAAAAATACAATTTACATAATTTGAATAATTTATTATTCTTGTTAACTATAAAAATAATTGTATTCTAAAACTACACAAAATAACTTGGAGATGTTACACAATCATATGTTATCTAAAAAAAAAAAAAAAAATATCGGTTCCCCCTTAATTGTTCTTAAAAGAATCTTAAAAGTAAAAACTCATAAAAGTATATCAGGATTTACTTGTGCTTGAAAATAATAACATGCAACATATATAAACTTCCTAATGGATAGAGATATGAAAAATGAAGGTGTGTACGAAAAACCATGTGTATCAAGATAATTTCATTACCGATGTGAATAGCCATTTGCAAAAATAAGCAAAAATCAAAATGAATTTTCCAACTTGAAGGGGGGAGGGGAGGGTGCATACCCACTCTTTCCCTGTGAGCGTTTTTAGAGAACAGCACAAAAACAACTGTTTTCCTAAACTTCAATCACCTTTGATTGAGAAATTAAAAATTAAGAGTGAGACAGAGTCACAAGGTAAGATAGAAAATGATTATTTGATGAAACAAAAGTCATCTAACTCACCCCTTTCATGAATGACTTGAAGGTCTCACAATAAAATTAACATTTTCAGTAAAAATCGTTATAAGAGAGAAAAGGAACACAATGCAAGACGAAAAAGAAAAATATAAAAAGAGAAAGTGAAAAAGAAAAAAAAACAGGACGTCCAAACAAATAGTGACGGAAAATAAGGAGGCAAGGTTCTAGCTTTCTTAAAGATTTCGCCAAACAATGGAGATCTCACATCACATGAAAGACTCTAATGACAGGGATTCAGGTGGAAATCTGCTTTTTCTCAATTTCAAAATAAACAAAAGAGGTAAATAAAAAAAAAATCCTAAAAACCATACTAATAACAGTTTGTGCTTACAAGTAATACACTAAAATATGCAATGCATGTCAAAACTTCTTAATGCATAGAGATATGAAAAATGGACTTAGATGTGCCATAGAACTTACCCGATCAAATAAATCTTGTCACTACAACGATCTAACAATATTTCATTGATAACATATTCAATTTTGGAACAATTTATTTTAAAAATCTTAATTTGTGTAAACCAAAAAAGGGAAGAAGCAAGGGATTTAACAACATGCTGCCACTTTGATAGCAGCTTGAAAAAGGGAGGAAGTGGACTCATTGGTGACCACATGGTTAACTCAACTAATGGTGACAGCCCTGTCATCGTATGATCTGGAACTTCATGCATAAGGAAAAAGGCAACCTCACTAACATCTTAGATTTCTGCCTCATTTTATGAAAGTTAGTATTTCTATTTACTTGCCTTGCCACGAGAGCAGAGTTTGGTATAAAGTTGGTTATAACTTCCTAATGGATAGAGATATGAAAAACGAAGGTGTGTATGAAAAACCAAGTGTATCAAGATAATTTCATTACCAATGTGAATAGCCATTTGCAAAACTAAGCTAAAATCAAGATGAATTTTCCAACTTGAAGGGGGGAGGGTGCATACCCACTCTTTCCCTGTGAGCTGGATTTCCTTTCCCTGAAAAAGGGGCACTGAATAAAGACAAAAATTAAAATTACTTGTCAAAAAGAATATTTCCTTCACTGAATATGAATAAAAACAGATTCTACACTTTGTTGCAAGACAAAAGTTGGTGTTAGATTTGTTCAAACCAGACTCCAGAGTTGGACCTACCTACCCACCCACATGCAAGGTAGAGTCCAAGTTAAGAGTCAGCTAATTTTTCAGGAGTCCAGATATTGTTTTTCTTTTCAAACAAATTCTGAAGTTCTGGTTTGTTTTTTTTTTTTTTTCCTTTTTAAAACCAACCCTCACCCCCCACCATAACAAAAATTCGGTCGCAGTAATGAATGGAGAGAAATGAAGCAGATTTTTCTCAACACTGAACAAAGAGTATACAGTAGATTAAATTTAATATATTTTCCCACACTGGAGATGCTATATTATTATCTCTAGTGATCAAGTCAACATTAAGAACTGTACTTTTTGCAGTAGTAAATATACAAGAAACAACGTCAACTTACGAAAAAATAATTACTTGTTCCTTCACAAAACGAAATAAATTCAAGATTAGTAAGCAAATAAAATAAACTAACATTGGCCAGAAGTTTAAAGACTTTTTTTTAATAATTCTTATTCATTTGAAACAAGCCATATTGAAACATAAGGTTCAGACTTGTTGGGGACTTGGTCAACAAGATGTTTGTTCATATTGCATTTAAATTTGTGTATGTTGGTCGAAGTTGAGGAAACAGGGAGCATGAAGAGAATTCTCAAGATTAGCAGTTTGAAGAAAAACGCTATCAGAGAAAAAAAATCTTCCAGCAACTAGAAACCTCTATAGGGGTGGAATTTACCAGCTAGTCGGGCGAGTTTGGAATATTTTCATTTAGAGTGTACAAATACAGTAGGTTCATTAGAGCACATTCCATGGAAGTAGTTATAAAACAAGCACAGGGATGCAATTTTGCGGTGATGCAACAGGGGCCTAAGCTTGGCAGACAATGCAGACCTATTAAATGGCCTGTGGTTGGTACACCAACCTAGATGTGGCAACAGTACTCCATGCATCAGTAAATATTAACTTTGTACAGATGTTTTGTTTCGCCCATTTTTTTTTTAAAACTAGGCTAGTTTTTGCTTAAAATAGGATTCTGAAATTTAATTATCATTAATTGAAGCCAATTGTTAGTGACCACTAAATTTATGGAGTATTTTTGATTTTCGTAATAGCTTGTCTTTAAAAATCTACCAAAAATCAGGTAATTATCTAATCAATATAAAATTTTCACCAATTTGTAAGTAAAGAATGAGCTGGGGTAACTTTTTTTTCATATTCATTGTATAAATATATTTTGGGGGATTTCATGCCCCACCTCTTTCCTCATTTAGCACTTCTTCGGCCCTTTAAAGTCCAAGCGATCCACTAAGCACACACTCATTTTGTAATAATAGGGTGAACGAGTGTAGAAACACAAAAAAAAAAAAAAAAATTCACAGGGTGCCTTCAATATCGAAGATTAAAATCCGAAATTTGAATGTGTTTAATTTTTTTTATCTTTTGTGTTTTGAAGTGCGAGATTCATTGAATATATTATCAATAATTATTATCTTTCAGATGAGGATAACAAAATGTTTTTTTTTACAAAAACGCTAAAATGGGCATACTTTTAAATCTTTAAAAATAAATTAAAAATTGTATTTTACATTGTGTAAACTTTCCATGTATCAATACATAAAGAATGCTTTCAAGAATCAATACCAAAAAAAAAAAAAAAAAAAAAAAGTATTAATTGTATCTGCGTATTACGGATTTTTCAAGATACGGTAGCCTGTTATGGTTTACAGAAAGTTGTTATTTCCCTTTTGGAAAATTAACTATAACTATGAAGACATGGATTTCCATAGATGGTGGTTGTGAAATTCCAACAAGTTGCATCCCCCCAGAGAGTTACCAAAAACGGTGCTTTTAAGGGCCACCAAATTCTAATGAAAGTCTTTGTCAACTCGATTTATACAATAAAGAATTGGGGAAAATACAGTATGATCTACTTTATGGAAAAAGAGTGTGGTTCATTGGTTTTTATTAATTAGAAAATAAGGAAAAATGATTTTAATCATGAAATTAAAAACTGACTAAATTGCTAAAAATTTATGTTTGATGTAAAAAAAAAAAAAAAAAAAAAAAAAAACAGATTAGGAAAAATTTAAAGCTTGATTGATCAATTATTATTAAGAAAAAAATTATAAAGCTAAAAATAACATATTTCACCATAAATGGCATTTGAAATTATAATTTAATTCAATTATTAAAAAAAAATGTATTTGCCTGTCTAGTTACATTAAAATTCACGAAAATGCTTAAATAAATATTTAGAAGCGACTGGGTTCCCATACCTAAAATCCAAGATGGCGGCGGTAAGCACATGGTTCCTAAAATGTACGAGATCATGCTACATAATTGAAACAATTTAAATATAATACATATTCTAATAGTTTTGCATATTCTTATAGCCAATCATAGTAAATTTTATTTAGACATAAAAAAAAGTTATTCATTTTTTTTTTTTTTTTGTGGACTATTATCCTCATCTTTCTTAGTTGTTGTTTCACAACGTTTTGGCCAACTATTCCTCTGGCCTTCGTCAGGTGGTAACCACAAGGGAATAGGAACTTCGAATCTCTTAACTGCATTCTCGCGGTTTCCACCTGACGAAGGCCAGAGGAATAGTTGGCCAAAACGTTGTGAAACAACATCTAAGAAAGATGATAATAGTCCGCAATAAATAAAATAATAAATAATGCTCATCTCAATAATGAATTCCAATTGAATAATATATATAAAAAAGTTAGTTTAATTGATTCGAAAACCTTTTAAAAAAATTTTTTTACGTTTTGTTGACATTCGGCGAAAACTGGGTCAAACGCGTTTTGAAAAATTTAAAACTTAAAATTCTATTAAAAATTATAGAAAAGTATTATATTAGTCTGCTTTTAAAATAATAAATTTCAGGGTTTTGTCTTCCTGGTAAAACCAAAAGTTGTTCAGAAATAACGGATTGTAATAAGCTTTAGAAAAAACAGTTTTTGATCGATTGTCAGTCACTACCAATTGTTTTATAAGTTCAGAATTAATTTGGTTAATGTAATGTTTTAATTTATAAAATTATTGGATCTAAATAGCTTCCAAAACTTTCAATCTTTTAATACATGAGAATTTGCTAAAACATTTTAAGCCAAGTTAGATGATTTCCTATTCAACAGTTGTAGTTGACCATAGTCAAGAGACACCAGAAAGTTCCTTTTTCATTAGATACTCCAACATGTAGAAAAAATATGAATGAAGGTACATTATTATGCAGATAATATATCTTAAAAACAAAAAAACAAAAACATTTCTGGGCACATCTTTAGTTGTATGATGACCTTGTCAGTTAAGTTATGAATAAGTGATAAAGATGTCAGAGGTTACAGGATACATTTGAAGAAATAGAGAAAAGACAAATGGTACTTTTTCACAGTTAATTATAATCAGATATTTCACAAATTTTTCATCCATTAAAACATTGTAAACTTTAAATGAGCTAAATGATAACAAGAATATCACGATGCTAAGTTACCATGAAATCAAAGCAAAAGGTCACATATAAAAGCTTTTGCAATTTACACAGAAGGGCCAGGAAGCAGTGAACCTTCAATTTACAAAAAAGAAAAAAAGAGAAGAAAAAAAGAGAAAAAAAAAAGCTCTTTGAAAGAAGGAAAAGTACAGTGACATAGTTAGGTTTTGGATGACTGATTGCAAGTAAAGCACAACTAAGAAATATTAAAAATAAAATGTTCAAGGGAATGTGGAAAAATAAATCTATGTAAAGTTATCTTGTAGATTTTTCTAAATCATGCCTAAATAATACTCCAGTTGATATGTCAGAGATGTGAGTAACTAATCCCAGTGAAATGTTTTTATAGGGAACCAATGTTAAGCAACCCTTCATGAATATCTAGTGATTTTATGTGCAACGACATAAACATCATAAATTTGAAATGAGGGTGATAGAAAAATACCTAAGACATGATGAAAATTCACAATGCTAATCAGTTTCCAGTATATATGATTAAACATGATTAATATTTACTGTGTATATGGATTTCCTGACTGAGGGTGCCCATCCCTTGAAATCAAAAGAAGGGTATTTAATGTCTGCATATAATGTTTTCTTTATTTTATTTTAGGTTATTGTTATATCCTCAGATTAGTTACAAAGAACTCAACAAATGAAGTTCAAAACTGTTTAAATTTCGCAAATATTCCTAGTAATTAAAAAGTTATGAGATTTTTAAAGTTCAGAGTTCAATTTGGAATTCAAAAGTAATCTGTAAAAATTACCTGAAATCACAAACTAGTTTACAATTAAAAATTCAGTAACGTCTACACCGTTTCTCTCTTTTTGGAGAAACTGTAATAGAACAGCATTCGTTTTCTCAAATTTGGTGTGCAAGATATTATGTGTCTATGCACATAAAGATAGTCCATCTTAAAGAAAACTGCCACTGGTCAATGGTTTTAAGTTGTCTTTAAAAAAAATCCAAGTTGAAAACTTTTGTCAATGAAATATCCTATTATAAATTTCTGTACTGTCTGTCTGTGGGTGTGTGTGTATGAACGGTTTAAGTCAGCCTACAGGCAACCCACCCAGGCAATTTAGATACCAAAATGAAGCTTATGCCCCAGCGGATGTTTTAGTGGTATTTATATCCATGTTCGGTGTATGGAAATGCAAAATAAATGCAAAGTAGTAGTGGTGATAGGAGTTAAATCGGTGGGTGTAGCAGCAGACAAAAATAGTAGTAGTGATAGGAGTTAAATTGGTGGGAGTAGCATCAGCAGCCGTTAAGCAAAGTCATGGTGAGAGGCATTAAATCGGTGGGAGTAGCAGCAGTCAATGATTAATATTGGTTGAAAAATACAAGATTTTTTTTTTTAAATTACTTTCATTTTCTCCATCCGATTAACAAAATGAAAAAAGGACTTTCTCTGATTTGCAATAAAAAAAAAGAAAGTAAAAAGGTTTTGAAATACCAGATTTTTTTGTTTACTTACAAAAAAAAAAAAATACTTCATTTTCTCCGTCTGATTAAAAAAAAAAAAAAAAAAAAAAAAAAGGGACTTTCTCTGACCAGGGTGGTTAGTTTAGACCACCGGTCATTAAATAAAATAATACTTTTACCCATGTACCTCATACTTTTTTTCATCAAGACTGATTTGACTAGGGTGGTCAGTTTAGATCACTGGTCATTAAATTAAATAAAATAATACTTTTACCGATGCATCTCAGATTTTTTTTTCGTTAATATTGGTTGAAAATATAATATTTCTTTTGTTAAAGTAGTTCACGTAAAAATAAGTAATTGCTAACTTTAGTTTTGTAAATATTGGTTGTGTAAATACACTGTACTAACTCGCTTTTCTTTCACAATATGCAGCCATACTTGTTTAAGAAATGTTTGCCATATTCTAATAAAATTGTATTTTTTATCTATTTTTACATGATCCAAATCTGAGTTGTTTTTGTTTAAATTTTGCTTAATGTAAACTGTGGTATGAATAATTAAGATTCAATGTTTTAGCTGTTGAAATGAATTGTAGATGAACAGTCAAAATTGAACTTCCATTTCATTTTTGCATGTTTTTTTCAAAGTTTAAATCTAATTTTGCTTAATGTATAAGGCAGTTTGATCTAATAATTATTGCTTCCATTATTATTAATTTTCATTTATCACAAGATATTACAGTTGTAGAGATTTTTTTCAAAATTATTCACTTATTCAAATCTTGCATTTTTTTTTTTTTTTGCTATACATTGAAAATTGAGTTCTGAACCAATTTCCAAATTTCCAATGAATAATCAAAATCTGGTGGTGAATTGAGCTAAAACCTAAATTATGTTTATTGTTATGTTTATGTTTTGCAAAGATCTATATGCTCACATAAAAAGTTCTTAGAAATAATCAAAACAGAATTTTGGTTGGGAATAACTACTACCGGGACAGAGTCTCATCATATATCACCACTGCATGAAAACTGCTGTGCTCCACAACTTCAAAAATACTATTTCTCTGTCCTAAAATGTGATTTAGCATTTGCTACACCTCAACACCCAAATCATTTTTATGCAACACAAATTCAGTCTTAAAACATTTCCCTTAATTTGATCTCATCAAAAACTTTTAAAAAATTATTTTTATTTTTCATTTAATGACCTCATATTTTCATAAAAATCTTAAATTGCAAATAATTTATTGGATTGAAAAATATAAAATAAAAATTTATCGACTGCCTTGGCATTTTGGGTCTCTTATCATTACAGTAATTCAACAGGAACTAATCAAATTCTGTTTTGTAACCTAGTAGTGGCATTCCACATGTTTCCACGAAAACCTTTCAGCAAATAAATGGCAGTATTTCTGAGATGATTAATCATTTGGATTATTCAAATTACTATAATCACATGGACATAAAATCTAATGGTTATTAATCAATGAATCACCTGAGTTTTCTGGAGGTTGAAGGTTCAATCCTTACTAATTATAAAGGACACTTTAAAAAATAAATACTTCTATCCATCATGGTTAATAGAATAAGAACAAGATGTTCCGGCTTTTATTAAGAATAATAGTCTGAGTATCTTCAGTATATTGTTCTCATTCTATCAGCCATGATGTTAGGAAGTGGTAATTTTTTTAAAATATCACTTATAGTTGGTTGTTGGATGTTCTAATCAGAACAGTTCGACTGACGATTTTTGGGGATTTTTTTTTTTTAATCTCTAGAAATCCGTCAATACTCAGGGAGCCTGTATAGAATAACCAACCGAACCCTTTATTTAATCACAGAGTATCTACATAGATTTCCAACGGTTAGAGGCTACATCAGGCGAATTGTTGATAACATAACAATAAAGATGATAATAGTCTGAATAATCCAAATAATATACAACTAAAAAAAATAAATAAAAATAACTGAAAAATATTCTCTGAAGAGTTTTGGCTTCATTCGAGGGGAAAGTTGTTTCATTGTATTAACATGTATAGATTAGCAGGTTATACTCAAGTAAAAGCATCTTCAAAGTGATTTTTTTCTCTTTTGTTTTTTTCTTGACATAATGGTTTCACTGCTATCCCATATACAAGGCCTGGTATTTCCAGAGGGCAACCCATCTGCTTCTGGTTTGGTTTAATGTCACGATTTAGTTGGGTTTTACAACAATGCCAACTGTTGTTGGATTATTTTATCATGAAAATGTTTTACATTTTTGCGTAGTGAGGTGGGTGATTGTTATTTGTGCAACTATTTGTATGTTTTCTAGATTTCCTGCTTTTCATTTGTATATTATTTCAGGTGATGTCTTCTGTTAGTGATTAAATATTCAGTATCTTGCATAGGCTTGGCTGTTGCTACCTGGTGAAATTACCAATCCTACTGAGTATTTGCATATGTATATCTAGTTGCAAATGAAACGATACTATGAACCAATAGCTTTAGTTAAATGCCATTTTTTTTTTTTTTGTTTTTGTTTTTTTCTCTTTCAAGGAGTTGATAATATTACTAATGTTGAGTGTTTCAAATGTTTCTTGTGATCCCAATGGTGGAGAGCGAAATCAATGTATGGATAATCTAAATCTGCAGAAATGGGGACTTTAGATTGTTATAAAAATAAAAGTTGCTTCAGTGTAGAAGAATTTCTTTTCTACTGACTGAGGACCGTAAAGATGAAGTGGTTTATCAGAATAGATACTATGCACAAAATAAAAAATTTACATTTGAACAAATTAAACACAAGGTCATTCAAAAATGTGAGGAAAATGGATGTTATTGGTCATCCTTGGTCACAATTATTGAAAATGGCTATCCTACTTTTAACTAGAATTATCAGTTACCATAATGTCACATTTAATCCTGGGTCCATTCTACTTAATATATCCCCAAATGGTTAAAATTTTTATTGTTGATGAATATAAATATATGTATATACAATTTCAGATATTACACTTGCTCCTACATTCTACCAGTTTCTGCTATAGTGAAAATAATTAAAATTGGGTAAAAGGTTTCATTGAGTCCAAACCTCTATTTGCAAATAGTATGTT
>NC_136502.1:59279916-59487416 GCF_053919585.1 Euprymna scolopes
CCGGTATTACAAATGCATAACGTAGTAGCTATTAATTCATGTTTTAATTTTTAGCCTTGCAGTAAACATGTTTTCATAGCCCAGTCATTGACGGTAGAGGCAAAATAAATCATGAGCTGAACGTTTTGGTTTCGATTCTCGGTGTTGTCGCATGAGTTTTTTTTTTATATACTTTTTAAATCATTACTATATATTGCATCCAATCTATCTATCAATCTATCTATAAAAGTGAAAATGTCTGTCTTTTCTTTATGGTAGTTAAGGAAGACTATTATACTATTTTAAATATATACATATGCATATAACCTTATTAACAGTACATAGGGCCCGAGCAAAGCCGGGTGGAACTGCTAATATATATATATATATATATATATACACATACATGATGCATGCATACATATTACACAATGCAGTTGATTAGAAATAGATTCATTTAAGAAAGAGCACCCACCTCAAGTATCGCTTTGTATGCAAATATCCTGAGGAATTAAACTTGCTAAACAACTACAGACACAATGCTGCTATTATTATAGCCACACGCTACTTAAGTGCTGACAGTTGTTGGCCTTCCTTGGATTCTCTATCTAACCAACAACGCTTAATAGATAATCAGCTTGGTATTTACGACGGAAAAGCTCACCCATACGCCATCAACAATTGTCTCGGCCTTTTGTAGGTTGGGGAATGCTTTGGCAAGTTCAAACATTCCAAAAATAGACAAAAAGGCAAAAGTTCTCAGCTGTCATGTGAAAGTCATTTTATCAGTCTTGTTTTTTATTTTTTATTTTTTTGTTATCTTCAATGCAGCTTTCATTATGAGATTTTAGACATTCTCAGCGATTTGTTTTTTTTTTTTTTCTGGATATTATTAAGCAGAATATGAATGATTGATATTTCAAATTTATATATATACTATCTGAAAGACCCAATATTGCTCATGATTGAATGAAGATTATTACTATATACTTTTTCACCATGTTACTTTGCTTTTACTGGCCTTTCCTTCTGTTCATCAATGTAGTTGGAAGCAGCTAAAATGTTGGAAAAATTTATGAATTAGTGTCTTATACATATGGTTTAAATTTCATTAAAATCAGAAATACATGTTTGAAGTTTTAAGGGAATACTATCCCCATGAGTCACTTAAAGGTAGGAGCATGTAGAAATACAGACACACACACACACACTATATATATATATATATATATATATATATATATATATATATATATATATATGAATGAGAGACAGACAGACAGAGGAGAAAACTTAAGTGAATTTTAACATTCAAAGGGAAGTTTACAATAAGCCAATGAATAATGGATATTTCAACTTTGTTTTTTAATGACCACATGTTTAGGTAGGAGTGGTCTAATGTCTCAAGTTGCAGCCAAAAAAAAACAAAAAAACAATGGATTATCAATTCAATCCCAAATCATTTGAAGAGGGTTATACCCTCACATTTCTCAAAGAGTATACTTGAAGATTCAGGAACACTTCTATTATATTTAGCAGTAAATTTTACATCAGAATACACTTTTAGATTTTATGTAGATTCTCTAACCTTTCTTTCTATAAAGGACACATAAACATGACACACCCACTAACAGTGAAATTATATATATGTCTGTTTATTATACAGACATTATTGGTTACATATGTGCATACATGTTTCAGTGGAGTCCCAATTCAGTATATTTTTTTTGTTGTTGTTGAAAATCCGCAGAATGAAGTAGACATAAAGGTTATCAGAAATTAATTTTTAAGCAAATTATTTTGGCTTAAAAACAATTTTGAATGTTTAATAATTTATTAATAAAAACAATGTAAATAGATTAGTTACTTCATGATGCTAAACTTTTGTCTAGAATCCTTAATCTAATTTTGATTATAATCCATTACATGATTTTAATTCTAAGAAATGCCTAAAATTTCAGACTTTAGCTTAGGGGGTCTTAAGAATAAATTAAAATTATGAAATTTTGTTTAATTGGTGTTAACTAACTACAGAATAAATTCAATGCAAATCTGATATTTTTGAATTTTCATACACCTTTTTAAAGAGTCTTAAAATATTTTGAAAAAACTGAATTTTGGTGAAAATTTATCAATACTTATTGTCTAATACCTATTATTAAAATTTAATAAAATCGAAGGTATCAAAACTTTTACAAATAGCTTCCATCTCTGCGTGAAACTAAATTGAACTAAATATAGCCCACATTACCCAACCTTACAGCTAATAACTGAATTCCAAAATTTGGTTAATTAGTTCATGAGTGAATCCTGTACATACAAATATATCAACATATGCACATACTTAACTTTATAATTAAAAAAAAAAGTGCTCAACTGCAGGTTGTGCATGAGCTAATATAAAGTTTTTTTTGTTCCTACCAATTAGTTTCTATCCCAGACCTGGCATGACTAGATTGATAACACCTGGGCACACTCAACAATAGTGTAATGCATAACTTTTAAATAAAATACTTATATATATTGTTTCCTAGATGTAAATCCAATGAAACTTGCGTGATTATTAAAGAGTGCTCAATGCAGGACAGAGTTGGTATATAGTCTGTTTATTATACAAGCATTATTGGTTACATATGTGCATACATATTTCAGTGGAGTCCTAATTCAGGGGCAACACTTCATCAGACAAAAAAAAACAACAAAAAAACTCGAAATTGAAGCAGGTGTCAAGATTACATTAGTTTTTATAATATATATATGGTGCGATCTACGTTCGGGGAGGTGGGGTGTATACTTTATGAATGTGAGCAGTAGGGTTTTTTTGGGAAGTGTGGTGAGGGTGTTTAAGTTATCATTAGTAGGGTGATGTTAGATGATTCTTTTAGCTTGGCGGTTATTTATTGCCCTTGATTTAAAATTTCACATATCTCAGGTTGTTTTTATGGTTGTGTGGTGGTGACTTTTTCTTTGGACAAGTGTTATTTTTATTTATTTTTTAACTCTTATTTTTTATTCGTTTGTTTTTAGTTTTCAAAGTAGAGGTGAAGGGGGAGGGAAGTGCGGTTCCATGCGATTAAGCTGTTGATAGTTGGGAGGTGTTAGAATTCTATTAATCTGGTGGCTACTTGCTTTGATCTAAAGTACTTTTATATTTCAATTGTCACTACCTATATGCTAGGTTGTTTTTATGGTTGTTTTTTCTTTACTGCTGGCAAATTATTGAGAAGTGTAACTTTTTTGTTTCTATTTATTTATTTTTTTATTCCATTTAAAGGCGTGCACAACCCATAGACTATTTTAGTTAAATGCTTTTGGATGTTTAATTATTAAGTATGTAAAGTACACTCACCTTAATATAATTGATGGCAAAATGTATTGCTGCTCAGTTAGTTTGGTATAAGTGGCGGACGTTTGAGATGGAGCTGGAGGATAACTAGGTGATAGTTCTTACCTTAAAATTAGCCAAGTTGCTTTATGTTAGTGTCTTTTTCTATGATTAGGTGAGTGTTGTTATTAATTAGGAGTTTTTTGGTTTATAGTGAGTATAGTTATTAATTGGTAGTTTATCAAGACCACTTTGTATCCAATTTCCTTTTAACTTGGTTCATTTATTAATTAAGATATTAGGAGTGAGAGGTTATGAGTTTACGGTTACTACTGTGGGGAGGGGGTCACTATTAGTTTTTTATAGCTTATTTAAAGCGTAGCTACCAAATGCTTGCAGTTTATAGCCGATTCAACTTTTACATTTAACAATTTATCGCGGTCCTTAGAAGTAAGAATCTCATATTTCTCCGCTAAGCATAGATAACAGAGTGAAGTTAATGAACTACATGTTTTATCCTTTCTAAGAATTTTCCATTTGATTAAAGGTGTTTTGTTTGCCACGATTAGCCTCCAGTAGTGTAGTGAGGGTGAGGTGTTGGTAGCATATTCATTGAAAGTGTGTGGCCATAGAATTTGTTTTTAAAGGTCATTAAAGTGCTACCTATGCAAAATTTTTCTGTTTGCGGGTTTTTTTTATGGTACATATTCTAACCTGGTATACCACTGAGGATGTGAGGCAATTAATGCTTAGTAGGCAATCAGTATGTCTTTGACAGTTGCAGGTCTTTCTATTATCACTATCATTAGAGTCCGTAATTGGATTGTTTTTCCTTAATATTTTATTATTGTGCTTTTTTTATAATTCTCTCTAGGTTTATAGTCGAGCTGTAGCTAAGTTTAAGGGTATTTTTATTACAGATTTTACCTATTTACCACCTAGCAGTACACTAAATAAAATCTTAATGAAGGATATTTGAAGACATTCGATTAAAGAAATTATTTTTTTGTATGATGAAACATAAACATTGTTTTGAAACAGCTGGAAAGAACTTTAATAATTATATTTACATCCTTTATTTTAAATGATATTTGAAAATGTTTTTAATCATCTACAAGATGTATCCAGTTAATATCATTTAAACTGAGGGGAGATTGACATGGGAAAAATATTGTCTAAGTAATGTGTATTCTGCTTATTCCTTTTTGTGTCAACAAATCATATTCCTATTTTTGTATGGACAGACAAACTAAAAAAAAACAAAAAACAAAATAAAAAACACTAACTTTTTGATAGTATATAGATATGTAATTATGAGCAATTTTTTTTTTAAATACAAACGTTTCTCAGTTTAAGATTCACTAACCAACTATGTTTAGTAGTTATGATATGATGGTTTCAGTTTTTATCATAAATATGTAGTTTGCCTGGGAATTAGTTTGTTAGGTGTGTTGACAAAATATACATTAGCACTAAACGTTGCATTGAGGTTGGTATGTTTAAATTCAGTTTCGGAATTGCTGTTTTTTTTCTTCTTTTTTTTTACACTTTAATTATTTACACTAATTCACTTCATTGTATTTTCGATTTTTTTTTTTTTTAAACTTATATTCACCCCGAATAATGCATATTGCCACGAAGACGTAATGGTGAGATTTATGAGTTTGGTCCAAAATGAGGAGATATGCAGCAAGATGTTTGTTCATTTTACATTTAAATTTTTGCATGTTGGTACGGTCAAAGAAACAGTTCTAGGAAAGAAGTCATGAGAGTATAAAACTTTCCGGTATCTGGGGATCTTTATAGTGAAGAGTTGGGACTTTGCTGATGGTCACATTTATCGGAAGCATTTAATATTAAGAGGGCACAACTGCAGCAAGTTCATTGAAGTAGATTCCATTGAAGTACTAGTAAAACAAGTATATCTAAATTGAGAAAATATGGTATTAAGACTAGTTTGGAGTTAGACAAAGTGGTCAGGCAAAATGGTATGACTATTGACCCCCATCCCATCCTTCAAACAATTTTGGCCTTGTGCCTGATTCACAATGGTCATGTTTATGTTTAAGTGTAAATATAGTGTTATTGTGAATACCAATGCACAAAAATCCCCAATTTCTAGGAGTATATATAAAATACAAGAGATCCTCTGTTTAGGACAGATACATTTCTAACAATGCTCGTCGTTTATGTTTAAGTGTAAATATAGTGTTATTGTGAATACATAACACGTCATAGAAATGCTATTTTATTATCCTAGATTATGACGTGGATAATGTAGGTGGTTGTTTAGATGTGTTTCAATTCACGGCAAGAATCAGGTTACGATGCATTGTTAGAAATGTATCTGTCCTAAACAGAGGATCTCCTGTATTTTATGTATATTCCTAGAAATTGGGGATTTTTGTGTACTGATATTCATATTAAAAAAAAACTTTTCTATTTATTCAAAAAAAAATACAACTTTGCTATATATGGGCCATTGAAATGCACCCATGTGCAAAAGATCTAGCTAATTTGCATATTTTTTACCTTTTATTCTAATTTTTACTTCCCTATTAGTTTTTTTCACTTTTCTTATGGGATAATCATCTTTAGTTAACTATTACATGTAATTATATTCATGCAGATATTCTACATGATTTATATTTGCATAATATTTGCATAGAAAGGTGAATAAACACAAATCTCTTTCTATTTATATTTATGTGTATATATATTATATATATATATATATATATATATATATTTGTTTAAAAAATTTGGCCTACACAATTCGTCAGTTTTTTGGTCTACAGGCATGAAACTTAATATATAGGGCATTCGAACCCATGCGAAACTTCATATTTGGGTTTTAGCTGGGGAAAATCAGTGCAAAAGTGTGAAAATTAAAAAAAATGGAATTTGCCAGGTGAAGGTCAAACGACATTACAAATATGCATGCGTAACATAACAGTTATTGGTCCATGTTTTAATTTTAGCCTTGCAGCAAACATGTCATCATAGGTCAAGCCATTAATGTCAAAGGAAAAAATACATCGTAAGCTAAACGTTTTAGTTTCGATTCTTGGTGATGGCACAAGAGTAACATTTTTTTTTAAATCATTAGTAAATATTTCATTACTATATATTGGGTCCAATATAATCTTCTATATATATATATATATATAAAAGCGAACCTGTGTGTATGCATGTTCGCTTTTTGTGTATGTCCAAGAAAGGCTTTTTTTGTGAAGCGGTCGGTCGGCTCACAAAACTTTTTATATCACATATAAATCATAATATCTACGAGTTAACAACGGAGGTCGCCTGTCTATTTAATTTGCTTGACTTTGAAAAGATAAATATTCAACATTTTTCACTCGCCGCATGTGGATTAGGCTTTTTCGTATAATAAAAACGACACTAATTCTGACGGTATTTTTCCGGTCGGCGGAAATGTCCGAAAGCAATCAGCTTTGATCAATGTGGAAATATTTTCCTTATATCAAACAATTGCTATTCAATTTGGACGATCCCCTTGTTATGGGGAGTTCCCCCCCCCCAACATCTTGGGAAAATATAAACAAAAAGCGTTCCCGCAGTAAATAACATACTACCCCGCAGTCAAAGTTGACCTCATTAAGGCATTAAAACGTGCACCTGCAAATTCTAAATAATTAAATAAATTTAAGCCTGTTTCCGTTAGTATTTTGTGGTGGCCCAGTGGATAACGTCACACGTTTTTTTTTCACACTTTAATTTCCAACTTTGCCTCAAGGGTTCAGGTTCGATCCTCATACTTACCTACAAAAACTTTTTTTTTTTTAATTTTAACCCCCCCCCCCCGACACAAACACCTTGGTGTTTTGATTTACCCAAAACCACATACACTTCCAAACACCCGGGCAACGCCCCCCCCCCCCCGCTAGTATAATAATAAATACGAAATCCGCATTAATCAAAATATCATATTTAAGCGTATTTTACAACCGGGCAATTCCGGGTGGCCTACAAGTATATATAAATAAAATGCACCCTCCTCCACAAGAACAAACCGAATTGCTATATATTGGTATTTATTTGTTTCGCCACAAAAGCAAAATGTGACAAGGGAGAGAGAAATTAGCTCGTCGAAAATGAGTACTCAGAAAGTAGGTAAAAATAAAAATTGCTTTAGTATAGAAAGTTTTCCTCTTTATTAAAGCTCTGCTCATCAAAGCACTGCCTAGTTTCAGGCATACAGAGAAAGAAAGGAAAATTCCTTACAATGGCTGCTGTGAATGTTTTTTTTTTTTTTTTACTGGGGTGAAGGTAGCAGAGATGAGCTTAGTCAAGCAGCAATATTAAAATAATGATTACTGAAAGAGTAGCAACATCTGTAAGAGAGAAGCTATAGGAACAAGACCGCATTTTAAGATGTGCCAACACGTCAGTAAGCATGGTCCATCATTTGAAATGCAAATTTCATTGCTGAAGGCGCAGATTGAAGAATGCTTCTTAAGAGTTCTTGTTTGATTGCAGTGAACACTGAAGGACAACAAACTTTACAGGAAGTTGTTAAACAAATTTGACACTTTACCATAGACCACATTAAGTATTTCATGCTAATAGGCAATCATAATAAAATGATGAATAAATGTTGTGCAGCTTGTATTACTTGAAATAATGATCACTTTAAAACTGTAGAATTCTTATCTCTAGCCATTTTGTGTTGGATATTGGACAGATTTGCTATGCATTTGGTCACCTAAAGCTGTTTGCTTTGAAGGTTCACACACTACATGAGAGGATTGAATTTTTTTTTTTAGCTGGTTCATAATTTCCTCCATATTAAAAAACCAACCTAAAAAGAAAGTAAAAAAGCTGCGAGTACTGTGTGAATTCTAGGGGCTTAAAAGGGATTATGTCATTGTGTAACACAAGAATAGGTATCCTTTGATATTACATCCAACATCTTGTTGATGAGAGAGTTCAAAAGGGCCATATAATTTTATCTATATATATAAAAGGCAAAATGTGTGTGACCATTTCATGTATGTTTCGCAAAGGCTTTTTTCACCGATGCTCCCCGGGGGGGGGGGGTACGATCGTTTAGAACAGTTTATATATCCCCTAGATAATAATATCTAGGATTTAGGAAAGTTCGTCGCGTCTAGATTTATTTACATCGACTTTTACAAAATTATTGCTATTTTGGCTTCTCACGTGTTGATTCGGCTTTTTCGTATAAAAAGCAAAACTAATTCAAAACCTAATAAGCTGTTCTCGGCATCGCACCGGGAACGCCCACAAGCAATCAGCTTTGATCAATGTGGGGCTAAACTCCTTATATCTAACAATTACTAATCCCCTTTCATTTGGGGAGCCGGTTTCCCACCCAGTATTATCTTAGGGAAGCGAAAACTGCCCCGCATTGAAACAAAGTAAACAAACCCCAAAAAGTTGTTCCGCATTAAATAAAATACTGCCACGTCATCTCGTAACGCTCCCGCGATGACCTCATTTAGCGGCTATCTGTCAATCAAACCTCTTTCACTCAATTTATAACCCTTATTTTAACACTCTAATCAATTCCTCTTACTCCTGGCCTAGACGGTTAAGTGGTTGGCATTTGTTCCACCTCGACGTAAAGGCTTCCGGGTTCAATCCCGCCTCCTGACGAAAACTATTTTTTTTTTCCTTTTACATCTTTAAACACCCGGGCAACGTTTTTTTTTTTACTTCGCTTAATCTTTAGTTTACCCCCCCCCCTCCATACACACAGCGTTTTTTTTTGTTTTTTTTTTTTCGCTGTTTTTTTTTCTTTGGTTTTTCTGATTTTTTTAACATCGTTTCAGGGTTATTACCCCCCCCCCCATACACACATCTACAAACACCTGGGCAAGCCGGGTACCCCCGCTAGTATAATCTATAATATAAATTTCTCCTGTCTGTTTAAATGTATGCATGTTTGTATGTCTGCCTAAAACTTTTGACGCAACAGATTTTCACAGGATTGGTATTGTTTTGAAGATTGACCCTTCGTACAACAAATATCGAAAAATTGGCCAAAAACATTAATTCCTTCACCCTCATCTTGGCATTTTCCCACAAGAAGGGGATCGCTTTTTTCGCTGATATTTTCCAAAGTCATCCCCTCTTTTTGGTTGCATAGCCTTAATTTAAACCTTTGCCACTTCTGGTTTGGCAAGGGACACAATGGCAAAGACGTCATGTTTTTTTTCACATTCTTTTCCTCCTTCGCCGTATGGGTTTGAGCCTGCCTGCCTACTACCCCTTTTTTTTCTTTTTTGGCTCAAGACACACCTCCAAACACCTGGGCAACGCCGGGCACCCAGGCTAGTAATAAATAAATTACACATGTTCATCAAAGTTTCGTCTTAACAAAAGTATTTGTCTTTTACTTCTCTTAGTTGTGCTGAATCAATACAAACCTTTTTTATGCACCTTGTCCATCCATAAGCAAATGCCAACTTTTTCAAACTTTATGAACTACTAAATGCATATTTAAAATTTGGTGGATCCCTATATGCATAATTTAAAACCTGGTGGACCACTAATATGAATTCTTTAAAAAAGTAGGTAAATATATCTAATAATAATTGGAAACTTTTATTTGTATGAAATATCCCCATTAATGGTAGCAAAGTTATAATGTAATTATTTCAATAAAAGGCATAAAAAATTTCAATTTTATTTAAGTACTATGTATGGTAAATATTTAATTGAAAATTGTTGAATTCTTTAATATAGACATTTGATCTGTTTATCTCATCTCATATCGAGATTTCATTGTCGCCACCTTCAAAAATCATTTTCTTACACACTGTGCACAATGCTTTAAGCAAACTACAACATCCTTCCATTACACAATATTTGTTCCTCCATGTTTGAAATCAGTTTGTGAATTTTGAGCTCCAATAATGTCACTAACATATAAAGAACTGTGTGCAGAATTTTAATAGTTGTAATAGATGAAACTATTTTGTACAGAAATGTTGGAAACTGAATCAAAGTTTTAATTTCTTTTTCGTAATAATGAATACTCGTTTTTATAGTGAGTCAAAAATAAAGTAAAAATGATGGTGACTGTAGTTTTGAGACTGTTGTTGCTTTTTCATTGTACTCTTAAATTGCTATCCTTAATATTACTCTGATTAATATCTTATTGTCAAATTCAATTTACTAGTTCAGACTAATGTATGATATTTTAACATTAAGTTTTTTTGTTTTTTTTACACAGTGATCACCACTTATCAAGGCCCGGAAGCCACTCAGGGATAAGGGTTATTGCAAGTACATTACGTTAGTGTGGAGATTTGATGGAGTGTTTACTTAAGGGGGTGGTTCATTAGGAATTTGTTAACATTAGACTTGAAGACATCCAAGTTGTAGTCCGGAGGGAAGCAGGCAGACGGAACAGAGTTCCACAGGCGTGCAGTTCTAAGAAGGAAGCTTTGTTCATGGAATCCGCGTTTTGATTTAGGCACAGATATAGAGTGGGGGAAATTATTCACAGTGGATTCAGCTAGACGGGTGTTTTTCGTGAAAGATTGGCGAGGGGGGACCAGGGATTGGAGTTCAGACGAGCACCTGCCATGAAAATAACGATAAAACAAGGATAGGCTCGCAACGTCTCTTCTGTGAGAGAGGGGTTGCAGGGTAGAGAAAAGGGCATCCCCCACTAAGCCACGAAGTCTATTTTGTACTCTGTCAAGGCATGATAGGCTGTTTTTGGAAGCTCCTGCCCAGATATGGCAACAGTATTCCATCCTTGGACGTACTTGGCTTTTATATAGATAGAGAATTGCATCAGTAGTGAGATATCTTCTGGAGCGGTAGAAGGATCCCACCATCTTTCCAGCGACCTTGGCAACAGACTTGATGTACGTGTTCCATTTTAGATCAGGAGTAAAGGTCAAACCCAGAAGCTTGTCAAAACACGGGGCCTCACCCAGACGAGAGCCATCCATCACAATTGATGCCAGCTGGGGATCAGAGCGTTGATGATGTAAGGATAGGAGTTTGGTTTTGGATGCATTAAAGGTAACTAGCCACATCTTCCCCCACTGAACCACACGCTCGAGATCAGAGGAGAGAGAATCAGAGAGAACTTTGTCATTTACAGCCTTTGATGTGTTGCTGTAGATGGTCATGTCATCAGCATAGATGTCAACGAATGATTTAAGTATGTGTTTAGGGAGGTCATTGATGTAGATCAGGAAGAGAGTTGGGCCCAGGATTGACCCCTGAGGGACCCCAGCATTTATATTGCAGGCCTCCGATTTTTGTCCATCTACCACTACTCTTATAAGCCTATCGGAGAGAAATGATTTAATGATTGAGAAAACATTTCCAGTTATACCGTAGCTGGAAATCTTGTGAAGTAGACCCTTATGCTATACCTTGTCAAAGGCCTTTGATATGTCAAGAGCAATTGCCCTAGAAAGGAAGCCTTTGTCAAGAGATTCACTAATCCTGTGGGACATAACCGTCAGCACATCTGCGGTAGATCTTGCAGAGCGGAAACCATATTGTGTGTCACTAAGAAGGTTATTCCTGCTGAGGTGGTTGACTATTTCTCTATTTAATATTGATTCCAGCAACTTACTCATAACACAGAGGAGACTTATTGGTCTGTACTGAGAGGGAGATGACTTATCACCTGAATTCTTAAAAACAGGGCAAACTGATGAGGTCTTCCAGGGGGTCGGAAAGCACTTCTCCTTAAGGCAGCGCTTAAATAGTTTCGTAAGTATGGGAGCAAGTTCTGGTTGAAGCTTTTTTAACATTATAATTGGGATGCCATCAGGGCCAGTTGCTTTACTGGAATCTAGGTTTTTTATTAGCTTGGCGACCTCATGCACGGATATTTGTATGTTACCTAGCTTGGTCTGTGTTATAGGAGGAAATATGGGGAGTTGATGGCCTTCGTCGCATAGGGTAGAATTAGCTGCAAAGTTCTTTGCAAATAGTTTGGCCTTGTCTGACGCTGACGAGATGACCTCTGGTCCATTGATAATGGTTGGGATAGAACGCACACTTCTGTTCAGGATCCTATTTGTTATTTGCCAAAACTGGTGAGAACCAAGCCGCTGATCAGCTACCTTGGATTTAACAGACTGGGCATATAGCTCTCTTGCATTTTTTATTACTCTTTTACAGTGGTTGCTGGCAGTCCTGAAAGCAGCTTTAGTCTCAGTGCATCTATTACGTTGGTAGCTATGGAAAAAGTGATTTCTGTGCGCGATAGCAGCAGCACATTCTGGGGAGAACCATGGCTGGCTGTTAGGTTTTTGTTGGAATTTTTTAGATGGTATGAATTGGTCAATGCCTACAATTAACCATTCGGTCAGATCTGATACTATAGAGGACACTTCCTTTTTAAACATGGAGTGCAGAGGTAAATCAGATATGAATGTACGGAAGCTATCCCAGTCAGCCATAGAGTATCGGTATACAGTACGGTGGAGGGGTACGTCTGGGGGCTTCTTACATTTCGTTTTTATCTTAACTGATACGACGGAGTGGTCGGAGGATCCTAGAGGAGAATGAACAGTACATGAACATAGCTCAGGGGAAGTTGAGAGAAAAAGGTCTAAGAGGCTTGCATATTGATTGGGTGTATCGGGCACACGGGTGGGTTCGCGAACTATCTGAGTGAGGTCATAAGCAATGGCAAAATCATGACAAAACCTCCCCTCATTATCTGTCTTATTTGAATGGGTCAGCCATTCCACGTTATGGACGTTGAAGTCACCACAGATGTGGATGTTAGCCGAGGGATGTGAAGACAGTATGTGGTCTATTTTCTCAGATATGCTCTTAAAGATAGTAACTCCGCTGTTGTGGGGCCTATAGAGGGCAAATATAAATGCAGTGGTGTTAGCAAGTGCAACCCTGAAGCACATATAGGGTAAATTAGGATCTTCTCTAGAGATATCCCTGCCACATGGGAAGCCATCCTTAATGTAGGCACATATTCCATGCCCATGGCGATCTTGGGTGTCAGATTTAGCTGTTAAATTGGAGTATCCATTAATTATGAACTCATCTAGGGAAGTGGTCGGCCCTATTCCAGTTTCACTTAGAAATAATATGTCCGGTTTCGTCTCCTGTAATTAGGTTTCAACCTCTGGAAGGTTGGAACGTAGACCCCTGATATTGGAGAAGGAGACCTGGTAGTAGGGGTCTACGCTGGAAGATGGGGTTCTAGGTTTAATCGAGTTTTTATTCTGGAGATATTTCATGTTGAGGTTTTGGGATTTGTGGAATAGGTCGGCATACTTGGTTAGAGCAGTACAGAGAGGGAAAGTAAGAGAGAAAAAGACAGGAAAAATTTTTTATTTGTAGCACACGAAAAGGTAAAGCCGTAACAATTACCCACTAGTATGGCATCGAGAGGCCTCACCAGAGAATACTGCATGGTCCAGATCCACTCACCAAATGGCAATACAGCAGTCCCAGTACTTTGCGCCTGCTGATAGGACAGCCTCCTTAGTGGTTAATCCAAGGTTCGGGTCCCTGACTATCAGGCGGATAACGTCAGCCCAGACAAAACGTTTACCTCCAGCACCCTTACTAGTGACATGGCCACAAGGACAGACAGAGACAGAAGAATTTCCGACATCTCAGACTACTGGTCACCAAGTAGTACCGACCTTTAAGCAGCTTTTTCTTCACCCTTAGTCAGAAAAATCACTCATTGAATGAGGACTGAATGGCAAAATAGGAGAAGCGAGAGTTACTGGAGCTGCCGATAACACATCCACTGTATTATCTACTCTCCATTAAAAAAAAAAAAGGGGGGGGGAAGAAGAGGAATGGGTACAAGTGACTTATTTATATCTAAGTAGTAAGTCCGGTGCGAAGTTAATAATTCATGACACTTCTGGTGATAATCTCCCCTCCCATATTAATGGGTGGAACTTTGTCGTTATCTATCTAGTTTGAATCATTAAAGTTTCATCTTATAATTAATAAAAATCCAATAATTAACTATTATCAATTTGCAAAGTCTGCTAAATATTAATTTACATTAGAGTTTAAATAATTATTCAAGGTTTTAATTTAGGAGGTTCGTTTTCATGAGTGACTGTTTCTTTGCACTGTATTATATTTCGAATGTACTTGAACATAAGACTAACTATATAAGATAGTATGATTCGCCAGCATGAAGAAAGTACTTCCAATACAGGCAAGCTTGCAGTAATAGTATATATTAAGTATACTACTTAAATAAAGTCCTAAGTTTATCTACTCTAGAGAATAATTTCCGACATTTTTTTTTTTTTTTTCGTTAGTTGCCGGCATTTTGATTGTTTGTTTTCATCGTTCAGCTTTGAAGCAGGAGGGGGGGATGGATAAGACGGAATACAGACAAAAAGACAGGAGAAATACAGACAAAATACATAAAACACGAAAAGTAAATTTAAAACAATGTAACAGAACATTTAGGATTAGTTTAGAAAAAAAAAATAAAAATAAAAAATAAAAATACTTTACGTTTTTGCACTAGAGATTCCGCCAGCGTTTTTTTTTATCAACTGTTAGCTAGCATATGGCTTACTAAAGTGACAGGAGATTTCTATTTCCGGATGACTTGGTCGAGTGCCTATCTATAGAATAAAAGTCGTAACGTTTCTATGTGTAAACAATATCTAATTTACATTTTTTTTTTGTTAAAAAAAAAAAAAAAAAAAATATATATTCTAGCTTTTTTTTTTTATAAAGTCCTAAGTTTATCTACTCTAGAGAATAATTTCCGGCATTTTTTTTTTTTTTTTTTTTTTTGTTAGTTGCCGGCATTTTGATTGTTTGTTTTCATTGTTCAGCTTTGAAGCAGGAGGGGGGGGACGGATAAGACGGAATACAGACAAAAAGACAGGAGAAATACAGACAAAATACATAAAACACGAAAAGTAAATTTAAAACAATGTAACAGAACATTTAGGATTAGTTTAGAAAAAAAAAAAATAAAAATACTTAACGTTTTACTTTAAAGTTTAGGAAGGAGATGTAGTTTAGTATACGTTCTGTTGTCATAAAACCATCCTCAGGCATTACTGCCTCCTTCAGGGAGGGGAGTTAGCGTATATCAACAAAAAATTGAAACAATATACACTTCATTAGCAATCTCAACATATGAATTATATACATTAACAAAAGTATGTGACAGTAGGAGAGAGGGACATATTTTTTTATACTTGAGTGGGCCATATAAAAAAAAGAACAATCCAGTTGCATTTGATTACACCTGCTATACTTAGGATCTAAATAATTTTTTGTGGACTATATATCACTTTTTATTCTGGGCAAATCGGAGTAGATCATCTTGGATAAAATACTATAACAAAACATTAATGTTGCTCTTCCTGAGCAACACAGCTTCTAACAAAGATACTGAGAACTCTTATTACTATATACGACTTGCCCATTCTACTCTTATGACTTCCAATAATGCTGCGTAGATTATTTTGCATAAAATTCTATCACAAAACACAGTGACATTGTTTTTCCTGGATGACATGAACTTTAAACATGCCTGCTCTACCCAGGATCTTGAGCACTCTGGCTTTTGTCTAGTATAAATCATCATAAAAAAAAGTCTTTAATAATTATACTGTAGTGTGTTTAAATGCAGCATTTAAACACACTGCAGTATAATTATTATTATAAATCTTTGGCAACACAGAGTAAATTTCTAAACAAGAAAAGAAAAGATAATGCCTGGGAGGATTGCCTTGTGACAAAAAAAATGTACACATCTCTACTCCTGTTCTCCCCCACCTCAAAAAAGGTTTTGCTAATCATTGTCATCCACACGGTACGGATACTACATTATAACTATTAGAAACCAAAAAAGGAGAAAATAATGCCTAGGAGGATTTTCTTCCCTCCACACCTTCACCATAATAATGTAATTTTCATAAGATTCCGAAGAATGACTCGGCAATTTAACCAAATTAATACACAAACACATTGTTTTATTTTTAAATTATTACACAAAAAAAAAAAAAAAAAAAAAAGAAACCGACCCCCAACAAAAACTGGCTCAGTTGACCCTTTCAGAATGAATATTAACATTTTATTGCCAATACCCTTCTTAAAAAAAAAAAAAATGTTTTAAGCGGTTATCCTATTATAAATTTTTGTACTGTGTGTGTGTGTGTGTGTGTGTGTGTGTGTGTGTGATTTGTCTCAGCCTACAAGCAATCCACTCAGGCAAGTTATGTACCGAAATGAAGCTTATGACCCAGCAGATGTTTTAGTGATATGTATGTCTATGTTTTGTGTATGGAAATGCAAAAAAAATAACGATTTACTAAACAACGTTTTATTTACTGGATACTTTTCCGGTATTCACCGGAAGTTATTATCTCCCTTAGTAAGTTCGATTTACTGTGTGTGAGAGAGAGAGAGAGAGAGAGAGAGAGAGAGAGAGAGAGAGAGAGAGAGAGAGAGAGGCAGTTCGAAATGAAGCTTATGACCCAGCTGATGTTTTAGTGATATTTATATCCATGTTTTTTGTATGGAAATGCAAAAAAAAAAAAAAAAAAAAAAAAAAAAGAATTTGCAAAAAAATAATGATATACTAAACAACGTTTTATTTACTGGATATTTTTCCGGTACAAGGACTCAAGTTTACCCAGCTGGGCAAACATGGGTGCTTGTGATTGTAAAAAATTGTTTGTGATTTGCATAATTTAATATTCATGTATTTAATGGTAATCGGATCTTTAAATAAACCCTACGTTAAATCAACTAATAATAATAATAATAATAATGAACTCAAATGTATTTTTATTTTATTTTTTTTCAAACTGCCTTCATGGGGAGACAAGTAGGGGTTTGTTACATGAGGATAATTAAATACAAAATAACAAAAAGCTAAAAAAAAATCTAAATTCCAAATTAATTCAAGAAAAAAATCCTGTTTAATCATGCAAAAGCATTCCTGTCTCCAAACAGACAAACTGTCTTACTGGCTTCGTGGGGAGGCAAGTAGATACAAAGTTTTGTTCCACGCGGAGAATCAAACTAATCAGTTCAAATGATGTAGAAGCACAAATGCTGATTAATTCCTACCGATAAATGGTTATGAATTTTAAACAGTAATTTTAATTTGCATAACTTTGAATCTAAAGTCTAAACCAAAAATAAGATGTTATGTAATAAAATAATAAAATAAGATAATCCCGGGTGACACTATTTGAATTGTCTGGAGTAATGCAGATCCCCCCCCCCCCAAATTGTTTTTACGGTTCATTGCGACAGCTTTTTAATACTAAGTTTGTGGGTGTTTATTTCATCATGGTCCGTAAACTGCAGACGAACAATAATAAAAGATGAAAAAATATGTTATTGATTACTTATAGCTTAAAAGCTATTAAAAATTTTTTTTTTTAATGACTATCAGCTGGGATCGAACGTAAAAACTTAGTATCATCAGTTTGATCTACTCCATTATGTCACCGATGTAAAGACGTTGCAAAATAAGATATTTTAACCCAAGAGAAGCATCAAGACATCTTAAACATGCACAAAACAGAATCGATAAAAAATACTATTTTAAATACCTCTCCATTCGCATTCTGTGACATTTCTATTATAATCATTACTTTTTTTCTGAATTTTAGATATTATACTTCCAAGGCATCATTTTTTTCAGACAATACCAACTTGATAGCGGTTCGTTTTGTATTTTTTTTACTTTTAGCTGAACATATAAACATACATACACACACACACACACTAACAATCAGTTACTCTGTATATAATATACTATATTCAATGAATTTCAATCCTCATAGAATATTGTCATTTAAATAATAATCCATCACATTAACGTTCATTCTCTTGCTTTTAGTTTTCATAAATGGTGAATGCTCAGTAAAAAATACACTAACAAAAAAAACAAAACATAGGCCCATCATTTGTTGAGTCAGTATTTAATAAAGCTAAGTGTTAAAGATCGTGGCCAGAGTAGAACGCTAGAAAAAATTCTGTATAAGCATTAAAAATAGTTTTAAGTTGTTTTTGTTAAATATTAAGAAATGAGAAATTATTTTGAGTCAAAAATCTATTTAGTGTTATGAAATGTTTCAACATTATATGAATAAGCAAAATGACACAACATTAGGTCAAATTTGATCGTCATCTTGTTTTGATTTTGCTTATTCACATAATGTTGACACATTTTAAGCATGTTTTTTTTCTCAAATTACATGTGTAATACGAAATGGATTTTAACTCAAAATGATTACTTATTTATAAATATTTAACAAAAACAATATAAAACCATTGTTCAACCTATACAGAATTTGGTCTCCCATTTTGCTTCATTACTTTGTTATATATTAAATATTTCATTATTTTAAATCCTCTCATAATATTCATCATCCAATTGACAGTCTACCCATCTCATTAACTTTTATCCTTGAATGACTTTCTGCCTTGATAAGTGATGACTCAATCCATCTAGTGATCAAAATGTTATTTTATATGCGAGTGATGTATCTAAAGCGCCTGCCATCTGGATTTCTTGCAGATCAATGTACAATTTACCTCATACAAGATCTGCCAATGTGTTTTCCGGGAAAACCATTAGTGAAATTGTTTGGAGAAATTAAAATCTTCCATTGTTATTCGACATAATTGTTCTCTCGTAAGAAGATTGAATTAAAGAAATTTCACTTGAAGACTGAAATCAATGGCTTCAAATACGTAGGCATTGAAGCGAATAATCGAATAACAAAGGCTGCATGAAAATCATCAATAAATCATCTGGCTAATAAAAGACAAAATTACAACAATTCCATCTTCTAAGATTATACTGTCAGATTTACCCAGCATTGCTTGGGTATCAAATATGTTGAAAATAACTGATAAAACGTGTCCATCATCAGAAAATAACTGATAAAACGTGTCTATCATTATATCAAGATATAAAGACAGATTCCAGAGTCAGTATTTTTCCTCAAAATCAGATTACATGAGCAGCACTTTTTCTCAAAACTAGATATTAGCAGTTTTTTCCTCAAAATTAAGCTACATGAGCAAATTTTTCTACAAACCACAGTTCATAAGCGAATTTTACTACAAACCAAACTACATAAGATTTTCCTTAAAACCAAACTCCATAAGTGTTTTTAAAAAATGTAAGAATCCAACAAAGCAAAAACCAGACAAAAAAAAATAAAATAAAATAAAAAATAACCAGTGTAAAAAGACCAACTTCAGACTGAAAAACCTGGTGACTTCTCTATTCCTGAGTTTAGACACAGACTCCCCCATTGCTACATTCTCTCCCACACAACTAACATTGAATAAGAAATATTAGTCTCATCAGTAAGAGGAAAGAAAAAGACTAAGTACTTACAACCACACGAGTCACAAACCTTATGAAACTGATATAAATATTTTGATTTTTATCAGTTGTAGACAAAGCTAAATGCAAAACGATGCTCTTGCATTATGAAGTTATGTATTCTCCCTTTCTGTCAGGAATCCAAAACACAGCATTAGAAGATTTGACTAAAAACAAAATAAAATATATAAACACTTCACACATGGGTTATTTACAGATTCTTCTTTTTCCAGTTATTTTAATTAGTAATCTAATTTTTGTTCTACATATTTTCACAAAATACATGTTAAAATATTCTTTGGTATTAAGATTAAGTTATGTTTGAAAAACATTCCATTTTAATTATTCTAATTAGCTTTACTTCACAAGTAACTCATCACTTCCTGTCTACCACTCTCTCTCTCACAGTATATTGTCCCTCTTACTGTCTTGTGGTAAAGGTGTAGAGAGACAGAGAAATAAGTGGCCACAATTAGCATGTGCCTGTTGTAAGGACGCAGTGACACACGAACTTAAAACCATTTGAGTACAAAGTGAGGGTGATTATGCAAATTTCTGTGATTATCTTTATAACAGAAATAAAAAATATAAATGATTGCAATAGTCCATTATTAGTAATATGTTTTAACTCATAACTAAAAGGAAAAGAGAGGAACAATAGAGAGAAAAGAAATAAAGCAAAGAAACTAATTTGAGTTTTTTTAACTAGTTTTGCACCCTCTCACATAATTAAAGCAACTCAAGATAAATGGCTGACTCAACAGCAACATGTTTTTTCTAATGCTATTTCAAATTTAAGTATAACAAACAGGTGATAATACTACTATTTCACAGTTCAACAAACAACCTCCTCTGCCTTCGGGCTGAGATCAAAGTGAGGTATTCTATCAATTAAATCTTTCCATATAAATATATTTATGAAAAAATAAAATGGCTAACAAATTTGGGGTATCCTGACGACCCCTAGAATAAATATGATATTATGGTAATCAAGATGTTTCTAGTTAATAAGATAGAAATTTTCATCACTTTAAACCAAGGATAACTAACGACACCCATTTTCTCATACTTTTAATGATTTTGTGCCTCATTTATTTAAAATGTAATTTTAAAAATATTTTCTGGAAATAAAAACGAACTTTGTGTCCAACTGTCCTCATGGGGAAGCAGGTAAATAAGGAAAAGAGATCAGCTGTAAGTAATACGAGTAAACGTTAAAAGGTCGCAGTAAGAGAAAAACCCAAGAAAAATTCTGTAGAAGCATTAAAAATGTTTTATTAGTGTTTGTTTTATATTACTAAATGAGGAATTATTTCCATTTAAAATCCAGTAAGTATCATGCATGTAAAATTGATAAAAGCATGCTTGAAATGTGCCAACGTTATGTGAACAAGATGAATCAAAACAAAATGGCCACCAAATTTAACCTAATGTTGTATTAATCTAAAAACGAAACTCAAATTTTAATTCAAACTGATTCCTCATTTACTAATATCTATTAATAATGTCAATATTTAACAAAAAAAAAAAAAATATGAAACCATTTTTAATGCTTCTAGAGAATTTTTTTTGCATTCTTCTGACAGCGACATTTAATGCTTACTGCAATATGCTTAGAATTAGAAAATTAAAAATGTTTGTACAATCTGCATGAAAATACAATTTCTAACTGAAGTGTACCAGACAATCTCACCAACTGATGCATCTAATAAAAAAAATGCAGAGAAAGGAAAAATGTCGACAATGAAGTAAAAAAAAAAAAAAAAAATGGCAAAGAATACAAGGATATTAATGATGTTTTACTGAAAATAAAAAAATGAAGTTTTAGTCAAGTGTGAAATTAAATTGTTCTCCCACTCCCAGAAAAAAAAAAAAATCTGAAAAAATTATATTCAAATGAATTTATTAACCTTTCATAACTTTCACAGTAGAAAAAAAAAAAAATACTAAGACGATGATATCGACATAAAAAATAATTTGATTTAATTTTATGATCTGCAGAATTAGAATAAATACTAGAAGGCCGCCCGGCATTGTCTGATTGTATACATAAATATGATATTTTAATCCATGCAGATTTCTTCTTATTATAGAGCCAATTCTCTAATGATTTCAAAAATTATTAAAATATTTGACTTCGGTACCATCTAATAGAATCAACCCCTGAATGTTTAGCACTCCAGCCTTAGTTATTATTATTTAGCAATTGTTACTGTCTGAACTACAGACAGATATGAAAGGATAAAAATTAAACGACTGAGTTATGAATTTTTAATTTTGCCCATGTGCAAAAGTAACAGCAGGAGTAGTTTTTTTTATTCGACTTACTTTGCCAAGATCAACTATTTTGTTTGCAATTTTGACCACTTAGCAGCAATTTTTGCTGGTTGAAAAGCGAACAACATTTGCTACTTATCCAAATACCCTATATATCAAATTTTAACTCTGTAGACCAAATATTCAGAGAGGAATTTGATACACTTTTCACACATACACTCTGACAAAGAAATATAAATATTCCCGTGTTAGAACGTTTTCCACTTAAATTTACACAATTATGCAGAATGTAGAAACTATGCATAAATAGAACTCAGTGTAATAGTGAAATGAAACCAATCATCTAATAAGAAACCACAAAAAAAAAATGATTAATTAATGCTCGTTTTTCAAAAGCATATGCAAATTATTTAACTTGCATCTAGTCGCTCACATATCTATGACTGAATATTAAAATTAAATTTGCTATAATAATTTTTACATAGAAAAAGTAGGCTTTCAATATTAATGTCAGAGCAAAAAAAACAAAAAAAAAAAACTCAACTTTATAGATATATAAATAAAATTAATAATGTACAAATTCTGTATGAATCATATCATATTTTCTTCCAACCCATCTATTTTCTAACAAACAAAGCTTGTTAGGTTAGACTCAAAGCTAGACTCAACTAGCATTTAAGCTGATAAATTAAACTTAACTTTTGACTAACCAATTTTAATTTATTACTGTTGTACCATGTTATTAGCAATATTTAGCTACAATTTATTTTTTTAAATTACCTTGTTTGACCCAAATGATTGTTAGTATGAGACGTTTTAAAATAATCACCTAAAATAAAAGTCAACAACTCATTTTAAATTAAAGAATGCAAGAGGAGTTGTCTAAAAATGTATAAACAAATAAAAATTAAAACAAATAAAAATTAAAACAAAAATGACATCATTGCATTCCAGCCAACATCTGGCAGGTACATTTAGCTTGCCTACACATTGTTGGAAATTGATACAAAGACACAGAAAATATTAACAGACATATTACAAACTGGTTTGAAGTAATTGTAGGTGCACGCCAAGATCTTATCTCCTGCTCTCTTCAGTGTTTTATTAAAATTTGTGATGAAAAAACCGCAAAGCCTGTAAACCAACACTGATGCTTTATAATAAGCTTCCTACTGGTATTTGTTATGCCAAGAACACCACGTCTGTTGCTGCTCTCTTTAATACAATGACTCTTTTTCTGAACTTAACGATTCTTGCAAGAAATAGGGTTGAAAGGGAAGCCAGCAAATGAAAAATCATTGTCTCTCCTGGAGATATCTTGATAGACAAGTAAATGGTTGAGAAAAAAAAAAAAAAAACACTGAAAATTTTGTATTTCTTGGCTCGTTGGTTCTAATATCAGAAAAATAGAGATAGAAACAAGCCGTGCATACATGGTCCCCCTCTGGTGCTGCATGTGAGATGACACTACGAAAAATAGTGAAGAAATGATGAATGTTAGAAGTGTGAAGGGCCAACGTTGCCTTCACATTTTCGCCAAGTTTCAGAAAAATCTAATTGATGGGTCGAAAATTATGGGGTAAAAAGCGTCATTTTTTGCAATTTGGGGGCATTTGTGACCCCTTTTGAGCTCCTGGGAATGCCGAATCCCCGTGAAAATGGACAAACGGTGCAGTTTCATACCTTAAGGCATGTATATTTGAATTCAGCACAATGGAAAACAACTATATAGACATATATATAAAATTTTTGAGTAATATGAAAAAAGAGATCCAGAAAGGCATGTTTTTGTAGCTCTAAAAAGTCCCAGAGGAATGCGAAACAGAATTTTGCCAGGGTCATCCATATTCAATTTATATTAAGGACAATGGCCTCCACATTTTGGCCAAGTTTCAGGAAACTCTAATGGATGGATCAAACGCTATGGAACAAAAAGTGTAATTTTCTGACCTCTTTTGAGCCCCTGGCAATGCCAAATCTCAGTGTAAATGAATAACAGTGCAGTTTCAGGCCTTAAGACATGTATATTTGAGTTGACCACCGTGAAAAACCACGATATAGTCAGACATTTTTTTGTTGAGAAATATGAAAAAAAGGGGCGTTTTTAGCATTAAAAGTCCATGGGGACGCGAACCAGAATTTTGCCAGTGTCACCCATACTGGATTTATATTAACAATGGGCTCCACATTTTGGCCAAGTTTCAGAAAAATCTAATGGATGAATCAAAAGTTATGGTGCAAAACGTGTCATTTTGGGGCATTTTTGACCTCTTGAGCCTCTGGAAATGCAATGGGAATTTTTGTAAAAAAATTTTTTTACTGTGCACATTTATTTAATGAAATACAATTTGTGGCAAAATTTCTGAAAAAAAGTAATCTGGCAATCGTCTGGAATAATGGACGCACAGACGGATGCCACTGAAAACATAGGTCCTTCTCTGATAAACCAGGGGACCAATTATCAACTATTGCGTTTGGAGGACTAAAAGTAAAGATATGGAGCAGGAAGGTTAGCTCTATCTCCTGTGGAATCAATAGAAAAAAATGTGACATAACATGGTTCAAAAAGAGTGCGAGAGAGAAAATTTGCAAAAATGCAGATACCAGAAAGAAGCTTAATCTATCAATGTCATTAACCGGAAAAAGAGAGTTACATGGTTTGGACATGTTTTCTGGTTAGCAGTCATCAGCTATGTAAAGAAATCATAAAAAGAAACTTTCATTGAAGAAAGATCAAGTGGATGACCACCAAAGAGATGGGTTGACCAGATAAGAGTTGAGATGTGTGCTGCTTCTGACAGCTGAAAGGCCGACCTCATACCCTAAGTGACAGACTTTGTTTTCAAGCATGTAGTGTAGTTCTTTGGAGTATGTACATTAGTGAAGTAAGTCAAGCACACATAATAAATTTAACAGAACTGCCAATGAGATCTAACCTTAAAAAAGTACCTTTACTAAAATAGAATCAAATGATAAAAATAAACTGGAATCAATTATAATTTATCAGAAGCACAACTAGCAAGGCCTATACATTATAAAAATACATTACAATGGTAATGTACAAATTCCATATGGATAGTAAAAACATTTTTTGCTTTATTCATTTAAAAAAAAATTTAAATAAGATATATTTACTTCCATATAATATCAAATTAATGAAGAGATGGTAATGTTTCCTCTAGACTAAATTTCTAAATAAAACAATCAGCAGATTATGTTTGAAAACTCGATCACATAACTGATATTATGTTCTATATATGCATATAGATCCAGATATGCTAATTTTAGTGTTAAAAGACATTGAAACTTATACATTCTTTATTGTAAACACCTCACATGTACAATGTGTGTGACTGCATGGTTATTTCTACATAAGAAATAGAAGAATCACAGGTAAAATAAGCCTGGCCTAGCGTTACCATATTAACAAAACCATGAAAAAATGACACCAAACAAATATAAAAGCAATGGGAGTTAGAAGAAAGATCTGAGTATCATCATTGGCAGGAGCTCTTTTCATAGCTAACATGGGAGACCAGGTCAGCATCCTGCGAATGTTGTTTATTCTTATTTCAAGTAACAGGATATATAAACTAAATACAGTTAAATAGACATAATCAGTATAAACCAAAGACCATGTAGAGGAAGAAACATACCACTAAGAAAATTAGACTAGTAATGAAATGCTATTACAAAAGTAACACTGACACATACAAAAAATAATCAGTATTTATTTGGCGTTGATTAAATGCAAATTAGATAAAATATGAAAAAAAGATAAAGTAGTAAGGTGATACATGTGTTTCTCCTTTACTTTTTAAACAGATTGTTTTTATTATTATTCATTTAACATTGAAGTTTTGTCTTAACTTGGTTTATATCTCATCTTAATTATACTTTGATTCTTAACCTCTTATTTAAATTTAATAATTTGTCTAAACTTCAGAGTTTAATGTGAAATGCAAAAAAAATCAATTCAGATTGGGGCAAAACTGGGTCAGGGCAGCTAATATGTTAGAGATCACTTTCTGTTTAATAGTTCATCATAGATAATGATAAAAAAAGTAACGATAATAGATAACGGTAAAAATGTAACAATAATAGATAACGGTAAAAATGTAACAATAATAGATAACGATAAAAATGTAACAATAATAGATAACGATAAAAATGTAACAATAATAGATAACGGTAAAAATGTAACAATAATAGATAACGGTAAAAATGTAACAATAATAGATAACGGTAAAAATGTAACAATAATAGATAACGATAAAAATGTAACAATAATAGATAACGGTAAAAATGTAACAATAATAGATAACGGTAAAAATGTAACAATAATAGATAACGGTAAAAATGTAACAATAATAGATAACGGTAAAAAAGTAACAATAATAGATAACGATAAAAATGTAACAATAATAGATAACGATAACAATGTAACAATAATAGATAACGATAACAATGTAACAATAATAGATAACGGTAAAAAAGTAACAATAATAGATAACGGTAAAAATGTAACAATAATAGATAACGGTAAAAATGTAACAATAATAGATAACGATAACAATGTAACAATAATAGATAACGGTAAAAATGTAACAATAATAGATAACGGTAAAAATGTAACAATAATAGATAACGGTAAAAAAGTAACAATAATAGATAACGATAAAAATGTAACAATAATAGATAATGATAAAAATGTAACAATAATAGATAACGATAACAATGTAACAATAATAGATAACGGTAAAAATGTAACAATAATAGATAACGGTAAAAAAGTAACAATAATAGATAACGATAAAAATGTAACAATAATAGATAACGGTAAAAATGTAACAATAATAGATAACGATAACAATGTAACAATAATAGATAACGGTAAAAATGTAACAATAATAGATAACGGTAAAAATGTAACAATAATAGATAACGGTAAAAATGTAACAATAATAGATAACGGTAAAAATGTAACAAAAATGTAACAATAAAAATGTAACAAAAATGTAACGCTAAAAATATAACGATAATAGATAACGATAAAAATGTAAGTGGCTCATTTGTTTTTTGAATGCTGACACCATTCCATTCTCTGCGTGCTTAAGTAACTTGTACACCTGTTACAATGAGCCTTTTTCAGCTGACAGAAAGTGTTATAACTACTATCATCTAATGACAGTAAAATACCAGAAATTTTTCTTAGGCATGTTTACAAGGGAGAAATGTTTTAATCTTCGAAAAAGTAAAAGTAAATTTTTTATGGATCAAGTGTGAAGGAACATTATGCTATAATTAATACTACCTACACAGCAGTTTTGAATTTTTTTTATTTAACATTTTAAAACTTATGGTAGACAACCCTTATTATATTCAATTCATAAAAATTCAGATTCTTTCGATTTTTTGTGAAATTTTAATACATATTACATATCAATAAATATTCCTCAAATTTCAGTTTCTTTAGAGTATTTTGAAGGGTTCTGGGGTGCATAATATGGGAATAACCTTGCATTTGGAAAATCAAATATTTCAAATTGGGAATTGAATTTGATCCATAGACATCAATTAAGATTCCTTGAATTTCAATTTCTCCTTAAGACTCCTTAAGCTTATATCTCTTATCATCAAGTGGCCTTTGAGCCTTGATAAGTGACGACTTGTTTGTCAAAAAGAAAAAAGACTAAAAGTTTAGACATTTTTTAGAATCAAAATCATATAATGGATTTTGATAAAAAGTTGGGATAAGGATTCTAGACATAAAGCTCAGTAGCATTCTATCTTGATTTGAATATTTATAAGGGCATATAAAATTGGTATAAGGCTTTTCTATTTGAGAAATTAATTTTGCCATTTTATGAAATTCAAACAAAATCTGATTAAAAGTTTTATCTTATAAAAATATTAGGAACCTCTAAAATATCATAGCATGTAAGCATTTAGTTTTTATGGAGTTAATATTTTTTTAGTGAATTGTTCATGAATTCTTGAATAAAAGTGGAGAACGATATTTTTTTTTATTTTGTATAATAATCTATTTTTAAAAGAAATTAATCTAAAATTAAATACCTATTGGAAATTGTTAAAACTAATAATTGATTTTTAATAAAATTTTAAAACATGTTAGTAGATACATGTAGAAATTACAATTTAATGATGCCAAAATGTAAACATGGTTTTCGTTTGGAATTATTTTTATGGGCAGATTTAAAAAATTTGCATCAGTGTATTTAATATTTATTTTTTTGAAGGTTTCCAAAATTATAATATTAACCTTTATTCAAATTACATTGTGTTAAATAAGTAATTTCAATGAGCAAGATGGAGTCCCCACATAACTTTATCATATAACTGCTCATAAATAAGGTTGCTTATTAAGTTAATATTGCTATATAATTTCTAAGTTGATATCAAGGATATATAATTTGGTAGATCATAAAATTTATGGCATAATTAACATTTTAAATATTAAGCTCTGAAAATAAAAATTTTATATTTATAAACAATATTAAACTTTTATTTACAAACATTGATTATAATATTTAAATTATATTATGAATTTTATGATCTAATGAATTAGATCTTTCTTTTTATTCATTCAAACATACTTTTTTTTTTTTCTTATGGGGGGGGGCTTCTGGTTGATCAAAGTGAACTATCTGTTGTCAGCTTCCTGGGATCACTAAATGTTTTTCTATCAACAAAAATATTTTGTATATGCAAGAAAATAGTATAATGCAAAATTACAATTGTATATTACAGTATATCAATTCATAAAAAGCTGTTTATATGCATGCATTGTTTGACATGAGCTGTTAATCATTGAGTTTATTATTACCTCGCATAGTTATGACTTTAAGCCAAGTAAATGTTTGTATGTTGGATAGATACTGCTGCTAATTATTAAGTTTGTCATCTGTCTGAATTCTCAAAATTAGATTTTTATGTTTCTCATGTGCTTTGTCTTTTTTAGACAATTTGATTTCAATATGAAGCTGTAGTTGCAATGAGGTATAGAGTAGTACCTAAAAATGAATTGATTTGTGTAGATTATTTTAAATGTTTATATAAAGCATATTTATAAATATGTGTATGTGTAAACATCTATGTCGCCATGGAATTTCAGTAAAAACAATGGAAAGGAAATAAAATTCTGAATCACATTTCCAAATTATTCTTTTCAATTAAAATTTTTGTTTTTTTTTCTTTTTTAAATCAAATTAAAATTTGTTGTCTTTTTCATTTCTAATTTTTTTATCACAAAGCTATCACTCCACGCAAGTTTGGATTCTTTTTAAAATCTCATTTGAAAGTTCTCAACTCATGGAATTCAATATTTGTAGTAACTGTCAGTTTTAGGCAATTAAATTTTTATTTGTTTTACTTTCCATTAACAGAAATTATATAAAGATATAAGCAACTTACTATCAAAATTAGTTTGGAATATTTTATTTTGGATAAAATGAAACGATTATTCTCTTTAGACTGTATTGCAACATCATTCTCACTGATGAGTGCATAAGGTAACACGAAACATTAAAAAAACAAAAACAAAAAAAAAACATACTAGCATAAATCCTCAGCCACTACCTTCTAGTAAATATTTGGGGAGAAAATAAAAATAAATAAGGTTTTGATTTTTAATTTTTTAAGAATCAGAGCAATTGGGGATGAACTTATAGATATTAGGGTAGAATGTGACCAGGCAGATTGATTTCATCAAGTGTATTCCATCTTCCTTCTAGTTGAAGAACTAAAATTTTTTGGTTAAGATCAAAGTGTACTATCTGTTCTCAACGCCCTGGCATTTCTAGACGTTTTTCTACCCACAAAAATATTTTGTATATATAAGAAAATAGTATAATCCAAAATTACAATTGTATATTACAGAATATCAATTTACAAGAAGCTGTTTATAAAATAGATATGAAAATTAATACCAAACAGTGTTTGCAGATATTTTTGTTGTATAATATAATTAAATAAACCTATCTGGTTTGATGCTAATATAGTTAGGATAGATAGAAAAAAAAAAAAAAACTTTCGCATTTATTCAATTAGATACACACACAATAGACAGTAATGGGACGATTCCAATATCTCCCCCCCCCGTTCTCGATTCTGATACCATTACCAATTCTGTTCTTAATTCCAAATTCTAATAGAATTACCAATTCAGATTCTTTTTTAAATTTCAAAATAAGTTTGTTGTTTTTTGGGGGAGAGTGGGATACATGTATTTTCGCAAATGCAAAAAATACACTTATGAGTGTGACCTTTAGATTTCCATTTTACTAGTAGTTTAAAAATCAATAAATATTTATCATTAATAAGAGCTGTGGAAAATTAAGTTTTAAACAACAACAAAGAAATAAAAACAATAAAAAGAATTGTTATTAGTATCTGAAAATAGGCATAATTTTTCTGATTCGGATACTGATTCCCCAACAAAGTTCCAATTTTTTTTAATTTCTGATTCTGATTAATTGTTCTAACACTACTAGACATAATTGTGACCCATTGGGTTACAATTATTACCACATATCTAATCTACTTTAATTTCATTTAAAAATTCATAAACGGTGACATATCTTTTTAAGATATTCTTCTTGCCTAACTAAAAAGAATAAGTGTCTTTGCTTCTGTCATCAATATTATTGTTATATAGAAGTAAAGAACATTATTTTGCCATCTTATTTACATGTGATAGTTATGTATACAAAAGCACGTATGTAAATTAAATGATCATGCCAAAAAAAGAGCCACTTCTTCACTAAATGTTCAGATACATAAAAGTCTAGTTGAAGAAACATATAGCTAAGAGAGGACAGAGGAGTGGCTTGTTCAGTTAATTATGAATTACTGACAACCAAAACAATTTTTTAAAAGATAAATCAACTCCAGTATTAAGGAATATATATATGTAATGCATGTGTGTGTATTACATAGAAAAAAGCGCAAGGGAAACAAATGTGCCCTAACACACATTCAGTATCATAATAGACATAAAATACGAGATAATACGAAAAAAATCCATTTTATAGATCAGATTGAGTCTTACAAGAATCAACCTCCAAAACAAAATGAAGCTCAATATTTATACCTTTAAATAGTAATTTAAAAAATTTGTGACATAGCTATAAATAAATTAAAAAACAGATCAGAGTTACATCATATTGTAATTTAAAGTTACTTTTAATCAAATATATAAAGCAAAGATTTATGCATGTCTGTCCGTGCATCAGTTGTCAATTGCTGAGAAAAACAAATGGCACATGTGAATTCACCTGATATTTTAGCCTGGTTTTAAATGATTAAATTTTCTTTTCATTTCCTATCATAATAAAATATTGACAATAGAAGTCTAGCTTATTTTTAATATGCCATATTAAGCTTTCCATTTATTAAATGCTGAGAACCATTTTTATAATCAAATGTTTTACAAATGTAAATTGATCGGTATAAAATCTATTTAACTTTTTTTTTCTATTACATTCAACATATCTGATACTCATATGATAGTGGTGGATAAATCTACCAGTATATAAATATAGGAAATATCAAAAGCAGTTTTCCATTAGTAATTCGATTGGGATAAAAAAAAAAAAAGACAATGTAGAAGTCAGAATTAGAATTTATTTAGTTTTTTAAAACAGTAATTCACTCCAAACAAGTCATTGAAACCTAAATCTGTGAATTAAAGGCCAGATTTATGACATCCTATGTGGATAATGGTGCAGTGAGAAGTTTGTTCACATTGCATTTACATTTCTGCATGGGAAACAGGGAGCAGAGAAGGAATTCCAATAGCTAGTAGTTTAAGGAAAGAAACTATTGGAGTAGAAAACCTTCCAGCATCTGAAGATCTTGACAGTCAAGCGGAGGGGGGGGGGGTAATTGTTGATTGTTTGGTGATATTTACGTCAAGGGTCAACAAATTTTGGGGTGCATATTCCATTGAAGTACTTGTAAAACGAGTACAGGAGTGCAATATTGCAGTGATTGGACAGAGGCTTGAACCTATTAGATTAGAGACTCTTTCTTTGGATCCTGTCTAGAACGAGAGACTTGCGGTTGGTGCACCAGTCTAAATGTAACAGTACTTCATGCATGGCCAAATGGTAGCTTTGTAAAGATATTATGAGAGGGGGTAGATTATTTTTGTTCTTTTAGCCATGCCCGGGTAGAAATGCTAATTTTTAATTAGTATTGCCTGTATTGAAGATTGAACCTTCAATCTTAAGACTGTTACTTTGAAACTGATTATATGTAACACCTTTATCAGTTGTGCCACGAGTCGTGAAGAAATTCTGTATAGATTCCTCAGTGCAATAAAGATTCATGAGTTTGACAAGATACACTTGAAGACTGGAAGTTACATTAACCGAAACATTGTGAAAACAACAACCAAAATGAAAATAGCAGTCTGAAATAATCGAAATAAAAAAATTTATGGATGTCAAGTGTCGATGCAAACCAAATCGGAAAAAGATGCACCTGATGGAATAATTATAGTTTATTAGAATATTTGAATTAAAAAAAGTTTTGTTTTTAAATATATATATATTACAATATATATTACATAAGTTATATTTTGGAAAAAAGAATTCCAGCAGAGTGCTCTATTATAAGGGAAAAATTCCAAAATAAGAGTAATATTTATATTTTTATTTTCAAAAAGTTTAGATGGGATAAGTCAATTGTACCATCGGTTTCAAACCTGATAATAGGGAACTATTTTAGGACCCCATACCAAGCTCTCTTCAGCCAATCTATGAGATAGATTGGCTGAAGAGAGCTTGATATGGGGACCCTAAAACGGTTTCCTATTATCAGGTTTGAAACCGATGGTACTGATAACTTATGTAAACTTTCTGAAATACATATATATATATATATATATATATATTTATAGAAAGAGAGAGAGAGAGAACGGCAGATACAAGGCAAATAACTTTTAGTAAGATTACACATTTGAAACAAGAATAAGATATAAAGATAAAGAGAATACTTTTATTTTACCTACATTCATTCTATACTAAAATTCGTGCGAGAATTGTCTGCACCAGTGGTATAACAGATAAGTGCTCCGTTATAATCAGTTCCGAGTGACACTCTTCTGGAGGTTGAAGGTTCAATGCTAAGTGCAAGTAATACTAAGAATACAATTATGAATTACTTAAGCTTTCTATTCCGTCATGGCTGATGGAACGAGAGCAAGCTACCCCACCTCCCCGATTGAATAAGGGGTTCCGTTTAAGCTGTCAAACCGATTCTAGAATTCAAGAAAATTTTTGAGTTTGACAAGATGCACCTGAAGCAGGTCAGAAATTACATTGGATGAAACGTTGTGAGAATAATATTTAAGATGAGAACAACAGTTTGAATAATCAAAATAATCAACCCTAATTTAAAACATCTAAAATATCCAAATTATATGCGTGTGTGCATATGGATACAAAAACTTTTCAATGCAAAAACAAGAAAAGAAAAAAAAAAAAGAAAATTACGAAAACTACAGATTTGCAAACTATTCACTATCAACATTTCAAGAATGTTTTCTCTTGGCTAAAAATGAGATAATACTTTTAGAATGTATCATTGCAACAAACATGTAAGTATATACAAAAAACAAAAGAGTTTTGAAAAAGTTAACAAACTTTAAAAATTATCAAAGTGAAATTAAATGTTTTCCTTACCGGGCATAAATGCAGTTTTAAAAAAAAGGGAGGCTGAGAAGGGGCAACAGAGCTGGCCAAGGAAAACCAAAATTGTACTCGAAAATGCAAGAATGCAGGTTAGGTTTGTGTCATATCATGTCGCGAAAGAAATACTATCACTCTCGCCCTTCTCTCTCTTTCAAACTGCTGCTGCTGATGGTGAAAATGTAATGAAAGTACTAATAGCATCACAGCTTATTACTTCATGCTGGTGAAATAACTAAATATAAGAATGGCAGAGAGATGAGATCTCTGGAGAGTAGCCAGAAGATTAATTTGGAAATGCTAGACACACTCGAGGGTAGCAGCAGGGTAGATTGAAGACTTCACATGAATATACACATATAAATAGACTGTTTGTTTTAATGACAAACGATGAAAATGAGAAACATTAAACTTTCTGTTTTGGTAAATTCCTATTTTAGTCACGTAAATTATTTAGAGTGAAACAGGAGGGGGTGAGTTGGCGCAGTTTGGGCACTATTCACAAACTTTCTTGTCACATGTAGTAAGCATTCACTTAAGATGGGTTGAGCCAACTTTCTACCTGGTGTGCATCACATTAAAAGCCATTTGGGATCTGTTATAGAAAACTGACCCAAAATCCAGTTCCGAGTTTCTATTTAACCCATAGATGGGACCTTGACGGATACCAGAGTGAATCTGGATGCAGGGTAACTAAAAGGTGATTCTGACTCCCTCCCTCAAGCTACCAAATTGGGGACTCACCACTGAATGCAGCAGTTCCTAATTTTTAAATAGAAAAAGTTGGCTTTTAATATTAATGTCAGTGTGACAAAAAAAACAAAAAAAAATCAATTTTTTTTGTGTGTGTGTATATATTTTGTGTATTTAGGCAGCATGTTTTCATTTAAACAAACGTTGTATAGCACAGAGTGTTCTTACTTTATCGTCTTTTTTTTGTGTAATTTTTCCATTTTTTGTATGATCGTTCTAATATCTCAGTCGAATTTGTGTAAGAAAGTTCCATAGTTGTTTTTGTCCATCAATTTTTTTTTTGTTTTTTTTGCAAGTACTTTCAACTGATTTTTGTCATCAGTTGTCTTCAGGCAGTTTTTGATTACCGTTTCATTTAAAATCTGGATGCTTTTATATAATTCAATTCAAATTAAATTTAAATTAGTTAAAATAGTGTAAAAAAAAGTTTTTAATGTGTTAAGAAATTAGCTAGAATAAATGTACAATGTTTAAAAGTGTGGTATGGAAGTTGTTTTTGTTTAATTAATTTATAAATTTACATATGTAACTATATGTACACACACATACATATAGTGTACTTTTAAATGTTATTACTATTTTCAAAATTTACATTGTTAATTTTTGGTTGTTTAGCTCTTATAGTGTTTTTAGTTATTTTACGTTTGGATCCATATGAACGATTTCCGTGCTTTCAACTAGGATTTTTTTTAAATTGGGAAAGTGGGCAACCATGCTGTTTTAGTTGTTGACAAATCAAGCTTCTATCTGAACAACGTGTTGGTCATGTGTCCAATGTAGCTATTGGTGTCTCTATTGTTGGAGATGTATTCTCCCAAAGGGCATTTGAATTGGTAGACAACATTGGTTTCATCGACTGATTTTGTTGTCTGAAAAGTGTGGTTTTTAAATATAAGGTTAGCAGTTGTTAATTTCTTATAGTAGATTATAAATCTGGTCATATCATTATTGACTAGGGATATATATATATATATAGATGTTTTATATTCCTTACTACCTTTTCATTTGAGTTAAAGTTGTGGTGTAGCTGATCATATTAGAATAAATTAATAGGGTGGGGATTGTTAACTTGGTTATTATTATTAGTTTGGCCTAGGTTTCTAACTGTTAATTTAATTTGTTAATTGACTGGGGAATTGGTTATTAATTAAAACCTGTTTTATATATTTTTTTTAATTTACTGTAGAACATGTTTTAGTTGAAGAGAACACCGCATAATATAATACAGCATGACAATGAAATGAAGAAATGCTAAGAATAAAAATAGGTATGAAAATAAGAACAAAAAGAATTAAAAATAATGAAGCAGCATATAATGGTGGTAACATGAAGAATAAGAGAAATCTGGTTAAATTTTTAGCGAGCATATTCAAATAATATCCGTAAAGAATTTTACAAGAACACAAACTTTCATTCTCAACCATTGCCAACCTAGGCAATACTATAATATGTCCTAATAATGGTAAAATATACAAAATAGCGAATAATAATAGGATTGAATAAGATTGGAGAGAAAATGTAACTGTAAAATACCTAATGAATGTCCATTGAAGGGCAATTGCTTAATTTATGAAATTGTGTTCAAATGTGAAGTTAAGGTGGATAATAAATAATAAAAAGACATACCTAGGGGGAACAGGGTGTTTTTTTTTTGTTTTTTTTTAAGGACTGATACCAAAACCATGTTGCATCATTTAAAATTGGACCTGAGAATGAACTAAATAGGGATGGGCATAATGATAGAAATGAGGATAAAACAAAAATAATTATTAAAAATAAAAAAAGGGAACACAATTGCATTAGGTGATTGGGTTAGGGAACTACATAAAAATAAAGTTTGAATTAAAATGGTCAATAGTAGATAAGGCTAGAAAGTATACACCAAGTAAATCAAAAAGATGTAATCTGTGCTTACTTGAAGTATACCACATAGTGAATTCTAAAGAAATCTTTAACAAAAAATTAGATGCTATACGAAGCTGTCTTCATAGAAATAAATTCTTGTTATCACGCCTAAACCTGATTGAAATGTGTAAAGGAAATTCTTAAATTTAATATTAAAAATTTTTAAATGGTGTAATAAATAAATTAGGAGATCTTCAACTTAGCATATAGGCAATAAAATAATTATAAAAATAGGAGAAATAGTAGTTTTGGTTTTACTAATCGTTATGGATAATAAAATTACATCAGAGTAATTTCAACAGCACAAGAATGAAAAAAAAAAAAATTAAACAATTGCAAGATATTGTGACAAGCATAGATTAAAATGAATTTAATCAAAGCTAAAAATAAAGGATAAATTAAACTGAGATTGGCATAAAGAACGTTAGAATTATAAATTTAAAATTAAATGTGAGTGATTAATAAATATCAAAGTCAAGTATTAAAATATGAAATTGATAAAAATTTAATAAACAGTTATCTACTTTACAGCGTGAAGAATTTAGGAATGCTTTTGAAGAGAAAAATAAAAGAAATTAAAATAGAATACTTCTATAATGCTAAAAATTAAAAAGATAAATTTAAATCACTTACATAAGTATGAAGTGAAGATAAATTTTAATTAATAATTGTTTGAATTAACCTTTTAATTACAATTCCTCCTTAAGAAATAAAATATTAAGCAAAATCAATTATGACATCATAGATGTAAACAAAACTGATACAAAACTATCATAGATCGAAGAGAATATAGTTAGGACATATAAATTTAAACTAGAATTCGAGGGTGTAGTTTAGTATTTAGAAAATAAATCAATTAAATAAGATAACACACACAAAGGCAGTAAGCAAAAATCACAAAAGAAATTCACATTGATTACATTTTTTTCTCAAAAAAATGATTTTTATATTAATAAGATGGCCATTCTTTTTGGGTAGCAATATCTATGACTACTTGAGAGAAAAGTGTAATGAACTTATGCTCAATATTGAGAATAGATCATTATTATGATCAAATGAGAACGAAAATACCTAAATATTTACTTATATACTAAATGTTTTCACACACACACACACACACACACACACAATATTATAAAATGTTTTTATAAATATATTTTCAAGGGTATCATAAAAAACTTCTGATAACTTTATGCTCAATATTGAGAATAAAGCATTATGGTTAAATGAAAATAAAAATAACCAAACATATAGTTACAGACTGAACATATTTATTTTCATATTTCCAATAAAGCAGATTTAAGTCGTTTAAATCAGATTTTTCTTCAGAAAAATAAAATATTTGCTTCTCATCAGAAGATAAAGTTAACTTTAGAAATTACAAAACTTAGCTTAAAATATTTTGAAAATTATATAAAATATTGAAACAGTTTTGAAGAAAAAATCCTTTTTATCATTTCCAATGTTGACTTTTTCAAAAATATGGAAATAAATATGTCCAGTACATAACAATATATTTGGTTATTTTCATTCATTTAATTATATATTATTAATATTGCAATGAAAGGGTGCATTTATTTTCTTTTAGTGTTCATTACTCAGATATCTATAAGAAACGTCTAAAAAATAAATTAAAAAGATAAATTATGATCTGAAAATTAAATGTTTATCTGAGAGTAATTTTTTAAGAAATCTATAGAAAAACTTCAATAAAAATTCTTTATTGCTATTAAAATAAGCATTCAATTAAAAAAATTGAAATGAATAATATTTTAATGGATAAAATTTTTTTTTAAATTAAAAGAAAATTGAAACACTTTAAATTAAGTAAAATAATTTTTAAATGGGGTGGGAGAAACTAATATGTTATATTCATCTGCCAAAATTCAAATAAATGACAAGTCATAAACGTGCCTGGAAAAATTCTCATGAATAAAAAAAAGTTTGGTAATCATTTTCTTACAAATAAACTAAATGAGAAACAGCCTTTCCATTTTCTTTAAATAAACTACCTTTTGGGAAAATAAGAAATGTATATGCTTATTTTCTTACCTGAAAAGCTTACAGTTGAAAGCAAGGAAAAATACCTTCTCCACACATACATACATCCAAGCAAAAGAAAACAAAAACAAATGTCATCACAAAAATAATCCAAATAGATTCATTGTGATTAATATGTTACAAAATATAAACCCGGTTTTATTAAGAGTAGAATGGAATTGGGATTTTTTATTTTTATTTTACTGCACATTAACTATGTTAGTTTGTGCCATACAAACATACATAAAAACTAACCATACCCGGCCACGCATTGCCGTGGTTCAGTTTCTTTAAATGGACCCCTCAAAAAGAAAAGACAAAATCTAAGTTTTTATGAGAAAGAATTAGTGTAGCAAACTGTTTTTTTTTTTTTTTTCATTATAAAAAAATATTGTTATAGAGTTGAGAAGATTATATATCTATATATAGCATATCTTCTGCAGTTTACATCCCTTCTTGGTGAGTCTTACTCGGCAACACTTGCCTATACTAAACGAACAGACCTCATTACAAAATGACCAAAAAAACTACCTACTCTAATAAATTCATAACTAATTATTTTTGATAATTTACTTTTCTTTTTCAAATGTTTTGTTTTTTCCACCTCCTCAAATTTCTTTAAATTGACTACTTTACAGGTTTCCAAGTAAAATCTTTAATAGATTTTGTGGAGACAAATATACATATATGTATAAAGATGTGCATGCGATAAACAAATCTACTTCTCCATGTCTGTGTGTTCGTCATCTACCAAAATTTTGTTGTGTATTAGTATATGTAAATAGGGAAAATTCACATAAAAAGGAAAGAAACAATGTATTTTATTTCTGGTGTGTTTTGCCAGCATAATCTAAGAAAAAGAATGAAGTAATGTAGTCAGATGGGAAAAATAGGTATCATTGTGATGCCATATTTGAATGGTAGCTTAGTGTTTGTTTATTGATGCGAATATCATTAATCCCGAATATAAGAATGTTCAGAGTTCAACCAATCACAATGGACAGAATAAGGCAGGGGAGACTTTGTTAATCGAAAAATGAAAAGAGTATGTTATGTGTATGTATGTAAAAACCAGTTAATGGTGGTGCAAGCACAATATCGTAGAAAAATATAGAATTTGACCCGGTCTCAACTGGTTGAATGGGAGCACTAAATATTGAGAGAGAAAAAAATGTAGATGTGGTGATTGTGATGATGTTCATCGGATGTAATGTAGCATTTTATTATCACAAATGAATGTGGCAGAAATGATGGTCATAAGCTACAGAAGATAGTGGCTAGCAGGGTAGATTTATTGAATGTGTATGTTGCATCTGTTGTTGCAAACCTATGATACTTTGGTCCAGAGGGGAATTTTTGTAATGAAAATATTATATATGGAGATAATCATTTGATAAGTACAGAAAGTTATTAATTGTATTTTCAGTTTCTTGGCATTTACTATAAGACCAACTCCTATAATATTTTGTAAGGAAAAATTATCAAATGAAAACCTTTTTATAACAAACAAATATACTTAATATACTTAAGTGACACTAGTCTTGCTCAGATTCAAGTTGACAAGAGCAAGAGAGAAGATATTTCTTCATTAGTGTGTGAAAACTCTTTGTGACTGCTGTGGAAATATGGAAGTAGTCTGTGGTTCTGCAAGTAGTCCTTAAAAGTTTCAGTTGTAATTAATAAGCCCAGGAGTCTGATTGGCCACTATGTGACCCAACCACCTCACAGGGTGTCTCTTCACAAAAAAGATTGGTGTTTATGACTTATAGTAGAGTTAAAGTGGGTTTTTTTTTTAATTCCAGATAGTCTATTACTTGTGACCTATGCACATTTTGGCATGTGATAGTATTTCTTGCAAATATTCCTATACATACAGAAAAATGGCATGATCCTGGCTGCAACATATTGAATGGAGAAAATTGCCAGTTTCACTCTACAGGCCTCCATGCTAGATAATGCCTCAAATTTTCCAACTATGTTACCTGCCGTTAGTGCAGTATGGTTTCTGTTCTGCAAGATCTACAGCTGATGTCCTAACTTATGTTACACAGGATTAGTGAATCGCTCGATGGAGGCTTTGTCTCTAGAGCAATAGCTTTTGACATATCAAAGGCACAAAGGTCTACTTCACAAGATCACCAGCTATGAAATAGTTGAGAATGTCCTCTCAGTTATAAAATCCTTTCTCTCTGATAGGCTTATAAGATCTCGCAGGATGAGAATACATATTGCTTGTCACAGAGTAGATTGTTTTTGCTGAGGTGCTTGACTATTTCTATATTTAGCATGAATTCAAGCAACTTACTCATGATGCACAGAAGACTAATTGGTCTGTACTGAGATTCAGAAGATCAATCCTTAGTGATTTTAAATACTGGGCAGATTAACAAGGTTTTCCAAGGTGTTAAGAAGCATTTCTCCTTTAAGCATAAATTGAACAGCTTTGCAAGAATAGATGCTAGTTCTGGTTGCAGCTTTTCAAGTACTATGACTGGAATATTGTTAGGACTAGCTGCTTTACTAGCATCAAGGTTCTTGATGAGTGTGGAAACATCACAAACATATGTGGATGTCACTCAGATTGTTTTTGGTCTTTTGAAGAAATTTGGGAAGTAGGTGGCCCAGATCACAAAGTTTTTGGCAAAGAGTTTGACCTGTGAGGTGCTGACGAAATTGCTTGAGGCCCATTGATAATGATCAGGATAAAGGATGCGTATCTGTTCAGAAACTTGTTTGTTATCAGCCAAAATTCATGGGAGTCAAGCCTCTATTTGTCCTTTTTGGACTTGAACTGAGCATATGATTGCTGGTAATCCTAAAAGCAACTTTAGTTTCAAAACATTTATTATATTTTAAGCAACTGAAGTAGTGGTTTCTATGAGCAATGCCGTCAGCACATTCAGGGGTGTACCATGGTTGTTGTTCAATTTCTGTTGAAATTTCTTGAAGGGTATGTAGTTGTCTATGATGACGGTTAACCACTCAGGTAGTTTGACAGAAAGATTCCCCTGAGTTTGCTAAGATACATCTGAAGGACGGAAGTTACATTGACCAAAATGTTGTGAAAATGACACTGAAAATGAGAACAGTAGTCTGAAGAACTCAAATAATGACAATCGTGATATTGAACACAAAAAAGAAAATATTTCGAAACAAAGCCTGTAAAAATCATGGATGACATAGAAAAATGTGAGCGTGAAAAGTAATATGGTTAAGATTAAATTTAGAAAAGTAAAAGGACTAGTTGTTAAAACTGGAAAAGAAAAAGACCAGATAGTCTTGTAAATATAAATAAATAAATAAATATATATATATATATATAATAAATTTATAATTTAAAATATTGAAGCATTAAGAATTTTTTAAAATTCAATTTAACATTATATATAAATTCTTAATGCTCCAATATTTTAAGTTAAAAATTTGTTATATTTTTTACTAGAATATCTTGTCTAATTTTAATAACTAGTCCTTTTACTTTTCTAAGTTTCATCTTAACCATATTACTTTTGATGCTTGCATTTTTCTATGTAATATATAATTTAGTAGCTACACTTTTATATCAAATTATTTTATTTTTTATTAAGGTTATTATGTTTTAATTTTTTTTATTTAGTTTTTTTTTTTAATGGAACCAAGCACAATTAGTCAGGTTCAGTCCCGCCCAAACCATAACAGTTCATCCCCATGAAAGCAAATGTGATTTGTCACGGTTATTGAATTTCAATAATCAATGTAACCTCATAAAATTATAGGTCTCCACTTAAGTGGAAAGATGTTTTTAATTCAAAAGTTAAATTGAAAATTAGCAAAGAATTCTTTTATTTTTTAAATAAGAAAAGGTAGGTCAAACTCATACTAATAAGAATTTTTATCATTCCAAATAAAAATTTGGATAATGAGCTATAAACTACAGCAGTAGCTACCCCCCTTCATCTGAAGTTTAACCCTTCCACATCCTGGTGGAGGAGAATGGTGGTGTCTGCGTGGTATCTGAGTTACTCGGCTAACAGACCTCTAGTGAAAATCCAGGAAGAGGAACCGGCATCAGGATCCATCATCCTCTAGTCGACTATGCTTTTGCATAAGGCAAATAAAGATGTGTCAAATCAATTGTGACAACATTTCTGGTTCTGTCCTAACTTTACTGATTTTGCATGCAACTATTGAGTCATGCTGCTCTTGGTGTCAAGGTAAAAATCTGCAACCATGCAGGCTAACAAATAGTGCGACGAATGAGGAAGTGTTTGTACAGACCAGCCACGATCTTTAGGAATTATATGTCAAAATCAGACACACTTCACAACAACAACAGTAACGCTTTCTGAGGTGCATGATACTGGGGAGTGAGTTGTAATTTATATATATAATTATAAAACTTTGTGGACCTTGCTTGCTTGCATCTTGTCTTCAACGATTCGATTGGGTGATTCCATCTTTCAAAAAAAAAGGGATGACAGGTATATATAAATATATAAGATGTCTTCAATAAGTTTCCAGGGTTTTTTGTACAGGCATTTAAAATTGTTATAGACTCTTGAAAATTCAGTATGTTATTATTGCTATACATACTATGAGATGACTGACCAATTTTTATGATTTCAGGTTCAAATGAACAGATACAGCAAGAATTGGAATACACCCTACTAAAGCCTGATTGTCACAGATGGTGAATTTCAAAAATGCAATCTGGACATGAGGAAACTTTAGAAGAACAATATGCCACAGAAACATATGAAATAAGAGATTCAAGGAAGGCAAGTAGTCTGTGAGAGGAATGATGGGAGGTGTGGGAGGAGTAAGGACGTCAGAATACTAGAGTTGATGGGCCAATTAAAGAATTTCATGAATAAGGATCGTTGTGTGTCTATAGAGATAATAAGTGCACAGTTTGATGTCAGTGTGCAAACTGTACACACAATTATTCACGAAGAAGATGTGGAAGATTTGTGCAGAGAAGATCAGAAAGAAAAACGTCATGATAGTAAGGAGATGGTCGAGCTGATCAATTCAGATCCCACAATCCAGAACTTGCTCCTGGCAACTTTTGGTTATTCCCTAAACTTGAGTAAAACCTTAGAGGTTGTTGTTATAAGACAATTGAGGAGATGAAAGAGGTTGCAATGAGGTTCATGTAAACATGCTCACACAAGAGGACTTCCATGGGGTCTTTCAGAAGTTGTTGGAATGGTACAAAAAGTGCATTGCAGCCAGAGGAGATTACTTCAAAAGGGATGAGTTTCATGTGTGTGCTATTAATAAAGGCCCATAAAAAAGGGTACAGAAACTTATTTAAGACACCTTGTGCGTGTATGTATGTATATATATATATATATATATATATATATATATATATATATATGCACGAATGTGTGTGGCTCAGAGGCTAAGGAATAAGGGTGGAGAGTTGTATGCTTTGGTTTTGATTATAACATAGCACCCAAGTCATATTTTTTTAGTTTTGATCTCACTACCATATATTAGGTTCAATATAAAATAATCGATAGAGAATTGTCTCAATAATAATAAATATGTAACCTGTATGAACTAAAATATTATATTTAAGCATATCTTATGACCGGGCAAAGCTGGGCAGCCTACTAGTGTAGATGAGAAAAAGAAAAAGAAATATAGAAAACTGCAAACACCGCTTTTAGTTTATTTCCAGATTTTGGTATGACATTTAGAAGCACATTGTACATAATAATTTATGAAAATATATAGCAATTAAGCTACACAGAATTGGTACCCAATTCAATCAGCCAACTAATTAGATTCACTGTTACTTCTGCCCACGGGAGTTTGTATTCATCAGCCAGGGTCCACTCAGATAAGGTTCGGTTACTTCTATTTTCTGTTCTATTTTTTTGTTTTGTATAGACAACACTTCTTTTTTAATATATGTAATTAATAACTGATTTAACACGTAAAATTCTAAGCCATTAAACTTATTATGAATGATGGAATATGTATTCTAGGCATCAGGGTGAATAATACAAACACATTTTACATTTGCCATAGAAGCCATACAAAACCATACATGCTCCTGAAGAAATGAAGATCATAAAGATTTAAAACTAGTGCAATATTTATTGCTTATAACCATCCTCAAATGGGCATTCTACTAATGAGATTACACAGTGTCACCAAAAAGAATATCTGCACTTGTCATTTTTTGAAAAACCACAAATTAAAGCTTAATTGCATGTAATTGTTTAAGTAACCTATACCTCATTTGATTTGCCTTTTATTCCTCTATAATTTTACTTGTTCATATTTCTTTTAAATGAAGTATCCTAGTGTTCATGTCAATTAAGAAATAAGCTTCAAATCGAGAAGGCAAAAAGAAACTCCACACAATGGAAAATTGTTATTTAAATGTAACTTTAGAACATTAATGCATCACAAATACAACACAACGAACTAGTTGTTATTTAGTAGCATAGCCTTTCTTCAATGTGACAGCCTGCAAATTTTGGGACATTCTCTTGAATAAGTCTGTGGCAATACTCCGGTGAAAGGGCATCCCACTTCTGTTTAATTTTTGTCTAAAGTTCTTCCAGATTTGAAATTTTATCATTGCATAGGTGTTGCTTGATGTAATATCATACGTTTTCGATAGGATTTTGCTCTGGTAATTGTGCAGGCCAATCCAAACACAGAATGTCATGATGTTAAAAAAACCTCTTGACATTGCCAACTGTGTGAATGGGGGCATTATCCTGCATGAAAATAGGATTATCATCCAAATTCCAGGGTAGAAAATGCTCAGTTAACATATTAATGTACTTGGTCGAATTAATTGGACCTTGCAAACGACCTATAGGCCCTGTACCATTGGCACTAATAATGCCCCACACCAAAACTGAACCTCCACCACCTTGCAGCTTTGAAACTGTTCACCTAGGATTAAATTCTTCGTCCTTTATTCGACAGACGTACTGCCTACCATCACTGCCTAGCCTATTGAACTTGTCTTAGTCGCTAAAAATCATTTTCGACCAATATGAAGAGTTATGATCTTCATTGCATCTGATAAAGTCCAGACGACGCTTTCTGTTCTTTACAGAAATCATTGGCTTGCATCTTGGAACACAGCCTTGCAAATTAAATTCCTTCAGAAAGCGAGCACTTTAACAAGATTACACTGTTGTTGGATTTGGGGAGCCATTTAAATCTCTTTCTGAGACTGTGGATCTTGATAGCATTGTCTTCCCTGTAAAAACAGATTTATGGGCACCACAAACATTGCTGGTGTTTTGATGTTTTGCACAGTCATTTGTACCGTTTTCTCATCACGTTTCAATCTGCAGATGATTTCTCAATTGGATATACAAGAAAGGTGAAGATTAATTAGCTCCTGACGATCACTAAGAGAGACTCGAGGTATATGGACTAAATGTTATGTTGTATAAACTAGGAAAAACAACAATTACAATTGGAGATGCTAAAAGATGGATATTTTACGATTAGAGATGCTAAAAGGTGGATATTTTAAACTATTTTAAACTTATTTTTTGCTCAAAATTTCTTTTTGCCTTCTCGATTTGAAGCTTATTTTTTAAATTGATGTGAACACTAGGATACTTCAATTAAAGGTCAAATATGAACAAGTAAAATTATAGAGGAATAAAAGACGAATCAAATGAGGTGGTACTTTTGCATAATTTGACTCGAATTCGCGTGAATTCCCGTCAAACATGGATCGGGTGAGACCGGCAATTATCGGTGTCAGCCGAGTGTCGTAACAGACTAATGAAAAAAAAAAAAATGAAAAAAAAAATATAAATGCAAATAATAAAAAATAACAAAAAAAAAAAACTACTTTGAAAAATGAAAATATGTTTATTTCATTTTAGTATTTAATTTTTTTTTTTTTTTTTTTGCAAAATATTTATCAACAGAAAGTTTTTTTGTTTTTTTTCTCCTAGAAAAGATTTTTTAACCGTATAATTGTTAGGTGCAATTACAAATTTTTGTTTGTTTTCTTATCTTTTTTGTAACCGTATTTTCTTTTTCTTGTATTTTTTTTTCAAGACTTGTTGTTCAGTCAAGTTCTTTTGGTGGCACTGTCCATTTGTACATCTTCAGGAGAAACATTTGTGTTTACAATTGTTGCACCTCATTTTTTGGGACAGCAATTTCTTCTCCTGACAATATGAGATTGTCTGCATCGATGTTTGCATTTCTTTTTCTAACATGTAAAGATTTATTTTCTTGCCTGTCATTTTTCTGTTTGGCGAGTTTGAAAATATATTTGTCAGCATTTCTTTTTTTTTTGGTTTAGTCGCTTTCTTCCAATTCGAATGTTGTCTGCTTCCATTTCGATAGCGCTTTTTCTTTGGCTCAAACTCCCAAAAATTCAATTAAAAAATAATAATAATAAATAAGTAACTAATCAGAAAATAAAAAGTCACCCCCCTTAATATCACCTTTCAAATTACTAAAAACATAACAGAAAAAAAAATTAAATAAAATAAAAAGTCGAGTTAGCGTTTCAACATTTGAACAACGCTTGGCTGACACCGATGATTGCTGGTCTCGCCCGATCCATGCTTGACGGGAATTCACGAGAATTCAGGTCAAATTATGCAAGAATACCAATGAAGTATAAGTTGTTTAAACAGATACATTTAATTGAGCTTAAATTTGCAGTTTTTCAAAAAATGACAAGTGCAAAATTTCTTTTTGGCGGCACTGTGTATATAAAAAGCATTCTTTTATACATGTTTCAATAAAAATAATTTTTTTTTTTTACTGTATTTTATTCTTGAAAACTTATAAATGTTGATTTTTCTCATTTTCGTTACAAGTTAGGTATATACAAATATCAACCATATTTGGGAACTAGACCCCAACCCCCCAATACAATTTTATTATCTTTATTATGATTAGCATCATCACTTCTAACTTGTTTCTTACCTCTATATTACTTGCACATTATTTTCAAAAAATTATTATTAATGAAATATTTATTGAAATAATAAATAAAATAGTGTAAATTTAAATACCGGTTGATAAAAGGAAAGAAACAAAAAATGTGTTTATTAGTGCTGATGTCTAAGATAAAAATAAAAATACAACACACACACACACACACACACACACAGAAGTTACATAAGCGACCTCTAGCAGCAATAGACCTAATGAAGGGAGATAACTAAGACTGAAGTAATATTGAGTTAATGGCTACAATATATGTCAGCTAAAGAATGTTTTTAAATAAAATTTTAAAAAATGTATCTACTTACTTTTCTTACGCTTCCCCTTAGATTTTTTGTCAGACATCTTATTCTTGTCATCAGTGTCATCCACAAATCCAGAGTCTGTCAGTTTCAAACTCTCATTATCTACAGACTGCGATAGATCAGAAGATTCCATTGAATGAGATGAATTGGACATGGGCAAATGCAAAGAGAAGTTAATCTTTTCATGCACACTTTTCTCTGATAAGATAGACCTTGACATTTTCTTTTTTGCAGAGACTAATTTCTCGTCAGACTTCTTATAGCTGTGATTAGAGACATCGAGACGACCGCCGCCAAAATTATGGCTCTCATTGCTTTCCAGATCATTGCTTTGTTGGCTTTTACCATTCAACAACCAGTGTTCCTTTTTAGGCAGAGAGGTGCTAGCAAGTTTCAAGCTCAGCGATTTTGCATCCTGTAAGAAAAAAAATTAAGACATTAGACTTTATCAATGAAAATGGATTTGACTATTCAAGAAAATATTTTAATAAATGTGAAATTATATATTTTTTTATTTTTTATTTTTTTTTACATTATAAATTCAGTTTTTAGGGCGGGGTCCAAGAATGTACTCTATATTTATAAAACAATTTTTTTGTGTGTGAACATCGCTCCAGATAAAGCATAAAGCCACTTCATGTAAAGAGCTAACAAGAACAAAAGATAATTATTGCACAAACAGATGCTTATTGACCTTAGTCTTAAAAAGACAAAGACAGAAGCAAAACGGTCAACAGAAAGAAACTTGCACAAGCCTGCCGTTCTTGGAAAGAAACTTGGAATAGGAAGCTGTATTACAATAAGTGAGGTATCAAACAGCAAATTGATGGAGACCACTAGACCAACAAGGCAAACGAGCAGGAAAAAAAGAAGCAGAGAATAGATCGGATAATTTAGAAGAACACCTGTCATAATGGCATTTATAAAAAAAAATATTGAGACTAGAAACATCACTTTGTGAAAGACAGATTGCAACGAAGAAGAGTGGAGGCCAATCAAATTACAGATACGTTTCTGCACTTTATCAAGAACCCTCGAACCAGCTCAAATATAACAGTACTTTATATGTTCAATGTAGATAGCTTCCAAAACTTTCAGCCTTTTACTAAATATTTTAAGGCCTTATTTGACAGCTTAAAGGCATTCAAGTACTTTTCAAATTACAAAGTGATTCATTAATTTTTTTTTAAATTTAATAATAATATCAGAAAGAAGCTTAATATTAACTGATGCATCATTTATTTTTACAGATAAGAGGTACAACAGCATGCTACCCTTGTAAATTAAATAAAGGGTTCTGTTCAAAATTCAGTGCAGAGTTTGAAAAGATACAACTGAAAAAGGTTTGAAATTACATCGACTAAAATGTTATGCAAATAAGACTTCAAGATGAGAACATTAGCCCAAAGAATCCAAATAATATGATTAATAATTATATTGACACACCAATTTTTTGTTAGATAACCAAATTTAAATGACATCAAGCCTGGCTAGTATTAAATGAGTGATTACTTTAAAATATAGTGTGCTGCACATAGTTAGATGAAAAAAAAAATCTCCCTGAAAAAATACAAAATGTAGAAAAATAAAAGCTCCAAAAATGCCTTTAGCAAGTTTCTTCAGTATAACCTGTGCATACATGTTGACAGAATGAAACAATTGGATCTTGAGTAGAAGATCTGTTCTCAATCATGTGGCAAAGCTCTCTGGAAAAATATATTTTAATTGTTGTATAATTTTTGGACATTAGTTGATCTTTCGATCTTTGTTATCTGGCTTGTTTGACACTGTCTACACTGAATGAAGTCACAAAAAGCAAATGATGTCAAAGATGAACGATGGCTTTATGATATCTATATATATTTATTTCTTCATAGTGATCATTCGTTTTCTTTTTATCCACTCTTTCTCCCTCTTCTATTAATTATTTATCCCCCACCTCTAATATATTACATTAATTGTCCTTTATTTATGTTATTTGCCTTTTGTGACATCATTCAATGTGCACAGTGACAAGCAAGTTAACAAAAGCAAGCTAGATCCACAGTTTTAATAGTACAGTACATCGATTCATCTAATAGACTACCCCATGGCCAATTAGACATCATAAAAGGAATTGTTATCCTCTCTCTAGTTTGATGACATTCCCTCCATTTTAATAAAAGACATTATCCATTCAAGATGCCATAAAATATCTGACCGATGTCTTACACTTTTTAAAGAATAACATATCTTTGTGATGCCATCCAGTATGCACAAGAACAAATAAAATGTACAGAATTTTAGTAGTATTTAGATGAATTTAGTTAGCATTGTTCATGGAATCAAAAACGTGACTTTGTTCATGGAATCAAAATGTGGATTCCATGAACAAAGCTTCTTTCTTAGAACTGCATGCCTGTGGAACTCTGTTCCGTTTTCCTGCTTCCCACCTGATTACAACTTGGATGCCTTTAAGTCCAACGTTAACAAATTCCTAATGAACCGCCCTCTTAAGTAAACATTTCATTAAATCTCCACACTAACGTACTATACTTGCAATAACCCTTATCCCTGAGTGGCTTCCGGGCCTTGATAAGTGGTGACCACCGTGTAAAAAAAAAGAAAAAAAAAAAAAGGTACATGCCAACCGTGACTGTTTTTCTTGTGGACTTATCACCAAAAGTGTAAAAGAATTACATTTCTTACTTTTAATTGGTCATAAAAATGTCTGCCCCCATATGGATTTTAGACTACACTGAATGAATGGGGGGGAGGTGGGGGAGAAAAACCATTTTCAATTCTCTATTTATATATAAAAACTGGAGAAAAATTTTTAAATTTTTTTATTACTATTACATTATGTGTTGCATGCTGGCACATGGTGGGCAGCTTTCAGAAAATTAAATCGCAAACTCTGGTCAAGTTTATTTAGGATTATTTCCCTGTAATTGAGGCAAAATTTTTATAAACTGGATGCTTTTCTTGATGTCAACCAAATGAGGTGATAAAGACCAGCATTTTTAGTGAGACACTATCACTAGGCGATTACCTACCAAGGATAAAGAGACTGGTTCCTTGCCCTTAGAATAATTAAAAAAAAAAAGTTTTATGATTCAATAGAAAAGCATAATAAATGTTTTCCTTGGATTTAAGAGCACAAATAAAACTATAATATTCGATTTTTCTATTTTAATTCAGAACAGAAATTTCTTACAAAAAGACTTCCAAATCACGTTTGTACTGTAAAAAGACAAGTCAGCTATTTTCATCTGTTATTAATAAACAAAAAAAAAAAAATGTTCATCATGTGTTGCCTTTGAGATTGTTCTAAGCTCTAAAGGAATATACAGGGTAAAACAATAAAATTGTCACCCTAAAGAAACCAACATTATTTATTTTAAAACTTATTGAAAAAAATCAATTCAAGAAACATGATGATGTAGTAGAGCTGACATCTAATCAATGTAGCCATCTTCAGCCTCAATCACCGCCTTGATACGGGTCCATGTATGCCTTTTCCACAAGCGCCAGTGGGAACTCAGTGAATACTTGGCGAATGTTAATCAGGCTGGCTTTGGTCTTGTGGGAGGTCATGTTGGTGATGTTCTCGACATATGACCAAACAAAGAGCGGGTTCAGGTCGGGAGAGGACGGGGGGGGTAGCGAGAGTGAGAGAATGGTATAAAATCGTAGCACTCCTTCTGAAGCCAAGCCTGGGTCTTTTGGACTTGTAGGCTGGCACCGAGTCCTACTGATACCTGATTGCACCAGGGAATCACCACACTCTTCAACACATCCAGGTACACTTTGGTATTGACTTTCAAGCAGACTTTGAAGGTGTGAGGTGGCATGATGTGGTCCTCACTTGAAACTACATCAGAGACCATAATGATGGCCGGAAACTTTGTTTTCATCACCCTAGGCATGTCCCTATTATTCGTGGCAATCTAGCAACACATTTTGGTGGTGCTGGCAATGGTCCTGTTGTCATAACTTGGATCGATAGAGAGCATGAGTTGTACAGCAGTGCATCTGTTCTTGTTCGTTGAACATTGTGTCACTTTTAGACATGATAAAAGTCTCCTATCGCTCTTGGGATTTTTACACAACTGGTCAACAAGTAGATGGTCTGCAACAAAAAATGAAAACTGATTTTCATCAAAATGGAAATGGAATCATTTTGTCTTTTCTGGGGCAACAATTTTATCGTTCCACCCCATAGTTGCTTTTAACTGTTTAAAAGTATTTATGGTTATTTTTTTATTTAAAACAAAAGAAAACATGAACTTTAGGATGTGCCCCCGCTGTATCAAAGAACCCTTTTTGTTTGCGACTTAATTAGAACAGACAATCGTCCTCAATTTTAACTCTTTAAATCTATATTTGATTGAAAACATGTAAATAGGATTAAGAAAGATTAATGACAGTCTTTAATTTAATCCAGATTTGTTTACATCTGTTCATCTCATTTTCACGTTTTCGAAGTTGGATTCTGGCTCTTCTCTGGAGTCTTTTGTCCTAGCTGGCAACCTTGTGGGAATTTTGTACACAGCTTTTTATTTAATCCACATTGTAAAAGCTAATGAGATGGATAGATTGTCAGTTGAACAATGAAGGATATTATAAGAACTAAAAATGATGGAACAAAATTTAAATATTTATAAAAGCAGTTTGGGACCAGTATTCATTGAGATGAGATTTGAAAAAATCTATCCCATAGTAATGTGTTCCAGATATAGGAATTTCTTTGAAAAAACTTTTCATTGATATTCGATTTTATCTGAGACACACAAAGGAAGAAAAAAAGTTCTTTGTGATGACGGTAATAAGACGAGTTTTTGTTTTTATAAGATAGAACCAGAGATTGGAGATCAGTTAAGTAGCTCCCATGAAACATTTATACGATGCAAATGAAAAATTATTTTGACACATTTGGAAATTGTTGAAATTACAAATAATTGCACATAACAATTATCTATGGACACGCGTTTTGTCATCTATAACTTATCAGCATGTCTAGGTCTATTGAGATTTGTAACTGGGAGCCAGTGACTCATATATGGCGCTCTACCTATCGAGCAAAGAACCTTCTAATGATAGTGGGAGAAATTGCCTTATATATGATTTTATTTATTTATTTGTATATCCATGTTTTTACAATACTTATAATCGAAAAATATTCAATTATTTTTACGAGAAATTTTAAGTGAAAATCATTATATGTTATACAATGTGTACTCTCACATCATTGCCTGAGATGACTAATTCTGAATTAAGAAAAAGGTCGTTCTGTTGATTTAATGGTCACAATGTGAGAGGAAACCGATTTAACTAAACTGTATGGGCTACTTTAAAAAATGAAGATAGATAATAGTAAAGACGCAGCAAAAAAAGTAAATGTATAAACATATGTTTATATAAAGTCAAAGTAAACGATTGTTTAGTTTATTTACAATTAAAGTGGGGAATGATTGTAACACTGTAAATGTATTTTCAGCAGTGTCAAACTAAATAGCTTATGGAAACTTGTCTCATTCTCTCTCCATTTTGTTTATGAAAATATGATACTGAAATGTAAATACTAAGGTTTTAATGAAGGTTTTCAAATGAAATATCACCCAACCAAAATTCTTATTTTTTGTGCATTCATAAATTGTTTTGAATTTAAACTACATCTTGAAGTTGAAATATATTCATAACATTTTAGTTTTTAAGCAAGTAAAAAAAAAAAAACGATAAAGTAAGCGATTGTTATTTTTTGTATGCATTTCTTTATTTTTAAATACGCAAATTAGCAGAGTAATTATTCATTTTTTGTGTGTGTTAAAGTAATTGTTTCATATTTATAACTGCATGATAAAACTTAAATGAATTTTTGACATTTTAGTTTCTACGTAATTATTTTAAATTTTTATTTGTATGTATTTAAGATGATTAACTTACCTCAAATTTATCTACCAATAAAAGATCTAATGTTCATACAGGTTGGAACGGTAAAGTTGCTGCCCTAAAGAAAACACCATAGCTTTATTTTATTGAAAAAAAAATCAATTTAGGTAACTTGTTTATGTAGTAGAGCTGATATCTATTCAATGTAGCCGCCTTCAACCTCAATCATTGCCTCAATATGGGTCTGGAACTTTAAGCATGCCTTTTTCACAAGTGGGAGCTTGGAAATACTTGGCGGATGGCGGCAATCAGATCAGCTTTGGTGTTGTGGAAGGTTATGTTGGTGATGTTCTCAACATATAACCAAACGAAATAGTCCAGCAGGTTCAGGTCGGGAGAAGAGGTACCCAGGTACACTTTGGACTTTTAAGAAGATTTCGAAGATGTGAGGTGGCATGATGTGGTCCTCACTTGAAACCACACTAGAGACCATAACCACGGCTTTCATCAAAAGGAAATGAAATCATGTTGTCTTTTCTAGGGCAACAATTTTATTGTTCCACCCTGTAAGTCTACTGATATTTCGAAAAGTATAATTGGGAGTGGGGAGTATTTGGTTTTATAAAAACTTACAAATATAAAAGGGAAAAGTGCTGGAAACATTGCTGGTAAACAAATACGTAAGTATATAAAAATGGTGTTAGCAATATAGAATACCAGAATATTAAAGTGGTGTGACCTAAGAATAAAAGCAAACGAATGAAGATTTTATTAGAACTATAAATCTTTGTACATCTATTTATTTTTCAAAATCAATCATATATATAAATTAATAAATATGGACATACTATTACATATAACTAGGATGATAAATGTAATTGGATTTTCAAGAATAACTTTTTTTAAAAAGATACATGTACCTAGCGATTATAGCACCATTTTGAATGTACTATTTGTAATCTATGTAAGTTGAATATAGTATGTAATTGATGAAATAGATTAGATTTTGAAAATCTATTTGTCAAGGACACAGATTATTAATTAATATCAATTATTGGCTAGTTAGAACCAAATATTCCTATTTAGGTCTAACTTAGAAAATCTGACCGACTTCACTTAAACCCCCCCCCCCCCAAAAAAAAACCAGCTAAATAAAAATTTAAAACAATCCCCTTTGAAAGTTATGCATAAAAATTATCCTCCAATCAGATCAAATAAAATAGAAAAGTATTGTTCAAACATTTTAGAAAATTAAAAAAATATTTCAACTATGCCGCCATCATTGAATAATTAAAAAAAAATTTTTTAATTTTAAATTATCTAAACTACTTTTTAAAATCCATAATTTTTAAACTTTACGCAATTTGAAATGAAAAATAAAATAAAAATCACCAATAAAAAGACAGACAAAATATTTTTTTATTCAAGTGGTATTAGATTTTCTTTTCTTTCATTCAAACGATGAAACTTGAAGATATTTCAGACATGGACAATACATCTTTTTGTTAATTATAAATTTTGAGAATCCAATTATTTCAAAAAAATAAATATTAATAAACTAAAAACGTGTCAAACATAGTAATGACAAAAAACAAACAGATTTTAAGAAACGTCCATTCAATTGCACGTTTAGAAAATTCTATTTAAAACTTTAGCATTACAGACTGATGAACAATCTTAAGCGGGACAGACTGGCAAAAATACTACTTCAATCTCAAGTGAGACAGACTGACAAAAATGCTATTTCAAACTTAAGTGTGATAGACTGACAATCAGATAGAGCCTTAAATTTGCTTTTGAGACATCTAAATGTAACTAAATCTTTTATTTCAAAACATTTAGAATGTTTAAAAGGAAATAACTAGATAAACGTTAGCAGAATAAAATATCACATTATCTGACTCAAAGATGCTGGTAATGCTTGTCGGATTTTCAAAGTAAGATCTAAATTGCATATAAGCTAACAAACCAAATTTTCTAACCAGCTAATTTTTGTTTGTTATTGCTGCCTGGGTGCCCAACGCTGCCCAGGTGTTTGGAGGTGTGTGTTGAGCAAAAAAATAAAAATAAAAAGTGGTAGTAGGCAGGCAGGCTTGAACCCATACCGCAAAGGAGGAAAAGAATGTGAAAAAAAAAAAAAAAAATGTGACGTCTTTGCTGTTGCACCCATCACCAAATTGGAAGTGACGCAGGTTAAAAGTAAAACTAGCTAATCGAAAAGAGGGGATGACTTCAAAAAATATCGGTGAAAAAAGTGACTCCTCCCTGTAGGAAAGTGTCCAGTTTAGTATAAAGGAAGTAATGTGTTTAGCCAAGTCACTGTGGGGAGGCATGTGAAACTTCCTCCTGATACACCATGATGGATCATCAACTAGAGCAGCCAATCAATCGATTTGATTGAAAATTGGGTGATTTCATCGATTTTGATGACAAAAATATGAGAGCATGAAGCATTCGCTGATCATTATTCAATCCCAAGCTAGAGTTGCCCTGCTAGTATTCATTAAAAAGTACTTTTAATATTATCAAAATTTTAATATATTACAAATTAACAAATTTTTTTCCATAAATTTTTCTTTTCATAATGCATGAAGATTATCAAAGTTTATGGATGTTGAAATACCAAAGCAAAAATTCAGATTAAAAAAAAAGTATTCAGGCAGTTTTTTGAACTGATATGATTTGCTGCCACACCTAGAGGGTATTTTTTCTTGCAAAGTTCAGGCCCGCAAGTCTGTGCCCCCAGAGGAAGAGTTTATCCATAAGTTCTTTTTCTCCTAGTGGGCACAAACATGCTGGTGGATAACTTAAAGACTTGAGTGGCAACAAAGGTGACATGACAGCACTATCAAGCCCATAAGTACTTATGTTTCAACTATTAGAATCGAGATCAACTGTGACCTAGCTCAGGATTGACAAAAGTGGGCTGCAATAGTCAGAGATGCTGTTCTTGCTCGGTAGGAAGCTGGTTCAACAACTGGAGTGATAGTCGTCACAGGTATTTATTCATTTCATTAACCATTATCCACAAGTGGCTTTTAGCGTTGATAAATTCTGACTCAGTGTACTCCCACCCCATTATATTCGAATTAATAACTTTTTTACATGTAGACGTGTAGAATAACTTCTAGAAATTGACATCTTGCCAGTCTATTTTTCATCATTTTCTCTCAAAGTTTCCAATTTCCCTTACAGATGTCAAACAGTCAATAAAATTCTCAAGTTAAGCCTCAGTTTTTTAGAATGTAAAAATCAAAAACAAAAAAAACAGAAACTATGAAAAGACAAAATGGCCGAAATGTTTAAGTGAAATGAAGTAGAAAATCAAAAGCAAAACATTCTATGCATTGTTTAACAAAAAACTTTCAAGTGCTCATGTGATGAGGATAAGCCAAAACAAGCAAAAATGATTCTCTTGAAATATTTATGAAGCATAAAATTTCCTTTAGCTTAAGCAACAAAATTAATATGGATACTTTAAAGTTAAAGAAATTCAAGATACAATTTAATACAAACCATTAGCTCTTGGCTGTAAAAGAAAAAACATTAAAAACCTTTCTTTTAAATTAGTTTCTACTCAATAACTTCCAATCTATGAAATCTGAAATTTTGAAAATATTTATTAATTTAATACTTTATATACACACATACTGTTTCTCATTCTGACTGCAACAGGATTATCTTCAAATCTAATGTCAACAAATATTTGCCATGAAGCTTTTAGAAATTGATTTGAAAACTAATCTATCTCTGACCAGGTTTTTGTTTATCCTTCTTTCTCTCAAATCCTTATAATTTTCTCCCATGTTTTCCTTGGCAAACTGGCCTTGCTGCCTCAACTTTTCTACATCTAATAATTGAAGCACTCTCATTAATTCTTACAATGTGACCAAACTAATGACGTCTATTGTTCTGCAGGAATCCTCCTATATTGATAAAATGAGTTTTGTCTAGATCGATTATGCAAATTGAAAAATAGCAGAGAAAGTACTAGCACCCTAAGAAATTGATCAATTCATACAGGCTAAAGGCCCTGATTCATTTTAGGTTGTTTCGGATCTGAATCAACATTTTTCCTGTAACTCAAAGCGAAATATGTTCAATACAAATGGAAGTTATTAAAGTTTGTTCATTTAAAATGAAACGTATTTAAATTGATTTAAATCAAATCACCTTGATTTGCAGAAAATCATCTTTCAACTACAAGGAATGAATTCCAAAAAAGTTATATGTTCACACATAGGCCCGGATCAAACCACAAAAGAGAATCTAACATTTTACAAAGGATATTTTTAAAATAAAATCTTAAAAATGTCTACTTGAGCTAATCAGTTTTGAAGTAGTCAAAATCTATACCACTTCAGCTATATTGACTTTTGTCCAAACTGATTGGTTATTATCTAGAATGACAGTCATTAGAACACAAATTACTCCAATTGTTATTGATTTGTATAGCAATTACGTTTGGACATTACACCTTAAATATTAATCACTGGGAGTGGAGGGAGTATGATTTATCACTAGCTATATCTACCCCGGCTCTTTATTTTATTTATTTATTCATTTTTTTGCTTATTGCTCACCATCTCCTTTTGTTTTTGTTTCTTAATCTATTTATGTAAAGTTAGGTTTTGTATATGTTTATATATTTTTGTATTGTATGTACAGGATTCACTCAACTAATTAACCGATAATTATGAATCTCGAAACAACTGTTAAGTATAACAGATGATAATGTGGGTTATATATATTTTTTATTTAGTTTTAGTTTAGGTGTATGTAAAAGACATAAAAATTCAGATAACTTTGATTTTGCACGATTTTCACAATAAGTATTAGATTAATAAATATTTTAAGAATTTCAGTTTATTATGGACATTTTTTAAGAGGCATACTATGGGCACAACCTTTCATTTATAAATTAAAATATTTCAAATTTGCATTAAATCGATCTATAACCATTAGAGACCAATCAATCAAGGTTCCCTGAATTTAAATTTCTTCTGAAAACCTGTTTAAGTCTTAAATATTAGAAATTTTCTAAAATAAAAATCATGTGATGGATTTTGATCAAAATTAGAATAAAGATTCTAAACGTAAGATTTATATCTTGATTTTAATCTTATAAAGGGACATAAAGTGATGCAAAACAGTTTTCTTTGAGGAGGGATTCATTTTACCCATCATGGGACGAGTATTCTAATATTAACAAAGACATATTTACGTTTTTTTTTAAAGGTTAATTGAATAAAGGAATATGTTACTTAAAAAAAAAAAATCACTTTTTATGGGTTTACTCTTTTGGCCAATCCATGCATCCTTAAAAAATAACACACCATATATGCATTGACCAATCGATAGGGCTTTATAAATTCCAACAATGATTATGCTTCAAATTTATTTACAAAACTTATGAACTTAAAAAAACAAATTGCAAAAAATAGAGCCAAAATAGGTTGACGCCTTACAATCGGATGTTCTTTAAGCAGCATTACAAGTGTATGCTGTATTTTCGTGGACATCGGCAATATTACATACCTAATGTGCTTCACCAAGTCATATCTTTTTTATTTGTGGGTCAATTTTTAAAAGAATTACATTGATACAAACAAGATAGAATAAGCATTCCAATGATGTTAATTTCTTTTTCTTTTATGCGTTCAATGTTTTTATGCTCCAAGTTAAAAATGAAAAAAAAAAAAAACGGTAAAAAATGACAACAGCAAAAAGGGAAACTTTTTTCAATGTTTACATTTCATACATTTGGATACAAATGCTCGGGGTCAAATTTGATTGGCTATGAGTGAAATTTTACAGACTATATAAACAAAGAAGTCCATCTCTACTGGTGTTTGATTTTTATTTTTACAACTACAGGAAGCAAAGTTACGACCGAGCAAAGTAGATGAAGAATATTACAAAATTGATCAAATAAATCGGTATATATTATCCATCTTCATATAGATAATAGTTTCAGAATTATTTTCATGTATAATATGTCAATATTTGATAATTATTAATGGTGTGAAAATTTCTTTAAAATGTTATCTTTTATAGAAATTACAGAATACAGAATTTAATGGGAAAACAACTCGCTATGTGCTAACGTGTTGACTACAGTCAGCGTATTAATGAGTTTTGTTTGTATTTGCTTATAAATAGCAAACTGTTTTTTCTGCTTTCAAACGAAAGAAGAAAGTTTCATTTTTTATTCTAAGTTTGTCAATTTAAAAAATATTATTTTCAAGTTTTTCAAATTTGATTTCCAAACAATACTATTTCGTTGTTTTTAACGCTTTTTAGTACACATGTACTAAAAACGTTAAAAAACAACAAAATAGTATTCAGTACATGTGTTTCTGTTATCATGGTATTCATTACTTCTTACTTGTACTTAAGGTAGAATTGTATTTTTTTAGTGGTAAAAAAAAAACAAAAAATAAATAAATAAAAGGTAATTGTGTACTTATGCTACCATGCTGAAATAATAAGGTTATTTAGAAACCCATTCTTAACATGGGGAGTGGAGGGTGTTTTGTTAACTATTCTGTACTTTCACCTAACAATTAAATAAAAGAAGGATATTGTGAAACTTGAATTTAACTTGAAAATACTATTTGAAAAATTAGAACGGTAACAAATGCATAAGCACCAAAATAAATATTCCCAAAGGCAATATAGGTTACTCTTCTACCTAGTTGGATAAGTTTTTAGTGTATTTATTTAATGTAAAATGTTTATTTCGACAATTAGTGTTACACTAGGTGTGTCAGAATGCGTGAAAAAATACTGAATAATTCGACCTATCTTTCCAAGCTTATAACTACTTGAAAAAGAGGAGTAGTAAATACCGGCCATGAATGCTCTTTAGACATTCAATGGCTACACCCCAGATTAAGCTCTCCTTTGGTGGGGAGGCAGGAAAATACCTACTCTCAATAAGGCTATATTTAAATACCAGCATAATACTTAGTTTTGTTCATGAAGAGACCCACTGTATGATACCATTTGCCAGTTTAAAAATAATTGAAATTTGTACATCTGAATTTATAATTCATGGCTTATGGTAAAGAGATACATCAGATTTGACTGCATAATCAGAAAGTGAAAAATAAATAAATGGTGGCGAAATTACCGAATTTCTTGAAATTCGGAAGTCTGTAATTTAGCCCATTTTTTCTAAATAAAAATGTCCACGGAAAAGCATAAATTTTGGCACTTAAAATTCTCATAACTTTTGAACTACTGATGGTATTTGCATAATTCAAACGGTTTCAAGCATCTTTTACATAGCTCTTCTCATGCAAGTTGATAAAATAACAATTATCTAAAAAGAAAAAATCAACTTGTAATGCTACTTGATTAACTTTAGTTCAAATAATAGACTGAACTCTAATATATGCCCCCCACACCCTGTAAAACAAGAAATTGCCCAGTTAAAACCACAGAAAATGATTCCATTTTATTCCTTTGTCTATCTAAAACCAAACAAAACTTCCATGAGCAGAGTTTCTTTCCAAGAACCATCAATCTGTGGAACACAATGACATTGGGTTGCTTCCCAGCTGACTATAGCATAGTCGTTTTCAAGTCTAATGTTAACAAATTCTTGTTGAGCTGTCCTCTTAATTCAGACCAGTCTTAAACATTGTTACCAATCCTCACGTTGTTTTACTTTTCAACAAGTGATGACTTGTTAATAGATATTAAAAAAAATCCAAACATTTTAAGTTACCTTTTATTAAAATCTTATCTATACAGCTTTATGTGAAAGTGTTTCTATTTACCTGCTTCCCCATGAAGGCAAAGTTAGACACAATGTCGATTTTAATGTAGAAAAAAAATTCAAATGTCAAAAAAAAAAAAAAAAAAGGGGGGGGGGATTCCAAATTGGAACAAAAAATAAAGTTGCCTCAGTATAGAAATACCTCTTTTTCACTGACTGGAGACAGAAAAGACCAAGTGCATTATAAAAATAGATGCACTTTTCTCCTATGTTAGAGACAAAGAAATCTCTTCTGTTTAGATGATGAATGCAAAAAACAAACTAATTTCTTCCCATCACACCAATTTCTCACTTATAATCGCCTAAAAGAAGTAAAGTCACTTTTTTCTTTTTAAAAGGTGGGATAGTGAAGAGTGTTAATCTGCATTTTTTTTTTTTTTTTTTTTTTTGTGCGGACATATCGACCGATGTTTTAAGGAAGATAAAACTATTCATTGATGAAACAAAAGTCTTCTACCTCCCTTTACCCATGAATTGTTTGAAGTATGGCAAAATTAACATTTTCAGAGAGGGGAAAGAGATGAAACACCGAGTTTCATGAAGGCTTTGAAATTTCTTTAAATCAATTGATGTTTATCGTTTTTACAAAAATAGAAATAAAAAAATTCAAGATACGAAAACATTAGAATGTTATTAATATGAAATTTAATTTGATATCTTATATAAAACTAGCTTGGATGCCCGGCGTTGCCCGGGTGTTTCTAGGTGTATCTTGAGCAGGAAAAAAAAAGTGGCATAGGCAGGCAGGCCGACTCGAACTTGTGACATGAAAGCAAAAAATAAAGTGAAAGAAAACCTGACGTTTTACCCCTACTTCATGACGCGACCAGAAATGTAGTCAATCAAAAAGATGACTTGCAGAAATGGTGTTGCTTTTAAACCTCCCATGAAGGTCGTTTTTAATGGGGGGTGAGAGAGAGAAGCAGCCCCCCCCCCCAAAAGGGGTACTCTTGCAGTATCCAAATAAATAGTAATTGTCTCAGTATGAAAGGTTTCCCCTACATTGACCAAGGACTAATTGCGGAGCATATACTACCCGGCCGGAAGGCCAGGAAGCATTTTCATGTTCGAATAGTTTCACTTTATTTATACGAAAAAGACCAATAAACACACGTAGCGAGGGAATTTATTAAAACCTGATCAAAAAAAAGATAGAGACAATGTCCATTTGCAAATATGAGATATTATCTAGGAAGTATAAGAAACCTTTCCCGGAATCTAACCGACGCGAGAACCCCGATGCAAAAAGCCTTTTGTGGACAAACACAAACGCTTGCACCCATTTTGCCTTTTATATATTAGATACTCATCTAACAATCTCACACTCTTGAATTTACAAAATAATGAGTTGTGGATAATAGGCTTGCACAGAGTACTGTATGTTTATAATCGCACTCTTATTAATTTCTATTCATTTAAATACATGATTACCAAAAAAGAATGAAAAACTTCACTTATAAACACAAGTTTGTATAGAACAATAATACATGACAAAAAAAAAAAATGTAAATACTTCGCTGCCGCTACAAAATATGAACAATCATTCTGTCTGACAGCAGAGAAAAATCAGAGATCTTTTCTCCAAGATACTGTCATCATTCAACTCTGGACTGAAGATCATTATGTTATCATAGGAGTGATCTGGTTGAAAAAAGACAGTGATCACTGGTATTGCAGTTTGTATTTTGGTAATCACGTGATATCTTCATGCATAGGAAAAAAGCAAATCTTTTTACAAGCCCAACACCTGTATAAGCAACCTCTCACTTTGTACCCAATTCTATGATCTCTATTTGAATAATGCTCCAACTAATAAGAGTCCATTTCCTATGGCCGTGACAAAAAAGTAAACTCTTGCTGTAGCAGCCAAGTCGAGGTGAAATTTATTTATAGATCTGCATGGCCATCTCATGAAAATAAAAAAAAAATAAAAAAAATCATAATCCCATTACATCTCCACATATATTTTGATTGCAGAAATTCATCTCTGGACCAAAATACTGTAGGTTTGCAACAGATGCCACATACAAATTTATTATGTCTAGACTATTAGCCACTATCTTATGTAACTTTAGAATGCCTTTTTAGACACATTTAGCCATCATGATAAAATCCTATATTTCATCCTAAGATCAACATTTTAACAATCTCAACCATCTTTAGAGGAAGTAATTCCTATTTTTCCCTCTAAATATCAAGTCTTCCTACTGCTCCCAATCAACACCAGGAGGAAATATACAAATTATACATATATTGTGCTTGCACCCTTTGTAACTGGATCATAAACTCATAGACATAACATAATCTTTCCCAATTCAAAAATAAAAAGTGTCCCCAGACTAATTCTGCTCATTTTGATTGGTTCAGCTCTGACCATTCCTATATTCTGGATTAACGGTATTCGTATGCTAAACGAATGCTAATGTAGCATTCAAATATGGCGTCACAATGATACCTACTTTTATTCTCTGAGTAAATTGCTGTGTTCATTTTCTTACAGTTTATCGTATCAACAATATCTACACCAGTTTGTATTTCCTCCCTATTTCTCTCTCTATATATATTCTTCCCGCCTCTCTCTTGCTTGCTTTTTACATTTTTTTTCATGCCGAAGAAGAAAAAAAATTTTTACAGCGATGCCGATTTCTCTCACTCGCTTTGTACATTTATTCCAGTAATTAATTATATTTTTTTCAAACAGTTACGTTTTTTTTTAAATGTACTTTATTTAAATATGTGCAATCTATTACGATCATTGCCAATTTAAAAATACATGTTTCAGCAATATAATCTACTTATTATGTTGTTTGAATATATTCATTTACAGAAACATGAAAAGAAAAGAATGAATGTGTCACATTTTTTTATAGTTTCAAAAAGGTGAATGTGCAACAGAAAAAAGTTTAACAGTTTTAAAATATGAATATTTCATGCATGTTAAAATAAAAAATTAAATTCAAACAACATAAGTGTAATTCCAGTAGATGATATTGACAAAAAAATTTTAAATCGGCAACGATTGTAATAGGTTGCGCAGGTTTAAATAAAACATATTTAAATAAAGTACATTTAAAAAAAAAGGTACTAGTGCACTTATTGATCCGTGCTGAAATAATAACATTTAAAAAGCTGTTCTTAACATGGGGTGGGTGTTTTGTACCTATTCTATACTTTAACCTTACAATTGAATAAAAAAAAACATATCATAAAACTTTTATTAAACTTGGAAATACGATTTAAAAATTTAAAAATAGCGAGGATCAGTAAGTGCACTAACACCAAAAAAAAACAAAAAAACTAACTATATTTGAAAAAACAAAATAACGTAAATATGTTTAAAAAAATATATTAACAAAAAATATCTTAATATTTTGCTCCAAATATATAAGTACATAAGCAATTTTGAAGAATAGCGGATGTATTGTATCCATTTTGTGCTTCCATACCTCAATTGACACCTGCTGGCATGTTTGAAATAAGGGTCTGGTTTTATGCACAATTACCGATTTTTCTACACTAATTACCTATGCTACATTCATTACATACTGGGTTTAAATTTGCTCTTAGCTGGTGTTTGCATTTACACCTTTACAGTTCCATTGTAGTATTTTACTTTAATCTTTTTCCATCATTTGTATTTCACAATTTGTTATTTTTCTGTGGAAGCAGAGGGAGTAGACATGTGTATCACATTTTTTTCGTTTTCTGTGTTCATTGCCTCAGTTTAATTTTAGATGAGGATTGAGAGGGAGCTTTTCCTTTTTGGATTTATATTCTATTTTGTTGGGTGATGGTTTTATTGCTTTTGGTGCTTATTTTTTTGAGTTTCACTAGTTGAGTTTTTGTAGAAGTACTTGCAGTTTGGGGTTTTGTGTATATATTTAGTTGTTTTTGTTTTGGTGGGACCACCATTGAATTAGGTTTTTGTTTAAGTAGATATTGTTTTCAGCATTAAATTGTTTTGTTTTTTTAATTCTTCTGGTAAATTTTTCATTTCATTTACAAGTTTTGCGACATCTATTTTCATGGCTGGGTTTGTTGCTTTTATGTGGTGATTTGGCATTAGTATTTAGGTTTCTTTTAATTATTTCTGTATAATTGATGTTTTTTATTGCTTTTCTGGCTTCTAATAATGTAATGCTTTTGATGCATTTTATTATGAGGATTTTTTTTTCTTTTCTCCAAATAGGACAATTTTTGGAATTTGCCCCGTGATTTTCATTGCAATTAGTGCATTTAGATTCTTTGAGTTAATCTTTTTCCCAGCATCTTACACATGTTGGAGGAAAATGATGTCCATATCTTGACAATTATGGCATCTTAGTGGATTAGACATATGTTTCTGTGTTTATTGTCAGATACCTTATTTTGATATTTTGGGGAATTTAGGGAGTATTAAAGTATGCATGCATTGGTGAACATTATTTCTGTTATTTCTCTTATTTGCATTCTTTGTATATCTGCAACATTTTGTGTTTTGAGATTGTCTTTGATTTCTTTTATAGTGCGAGTTAAGAGCTTTTAATCATACCTTTGCTCAAGTTTAGAGTTTTATGCGAATAAGTTTTGATTGTTGTATCATTGAATTGTTTTTAGTTTAGTAGCTCTTCTGCTTGTTTTCTATTTATTTCAATTAATATTGAGCCATTGTTTAGATTTTCAATTGTTTTTGGTTTGATACTTTTGTAGAATACTTTTTTCTATTTTGAAAGGTGATATTTTAGTAATAGGGTTTTCATCCCTTGATTCAGTCATTATGTATTTTGGGAAGTTTGTTTTTTTATATCTCATTTCTGGTAAGATCTGAGATTTCAGAATGATTTTTTTTTTTATGAGGCTTATTGTTGTATATAATTTTTTTGTATGTTATTTTTGTTTTCATTGCTCTTGCTCTCCATCCACCTCAGAACCCTATATGGGAGGTGTTGGCTGTGTGTGTGTGAAAACCCATTCACCCCACCACAAGGATACAGGATGGGTATACTCTACCCTTTGGTGGACCCAAGCATTAGTGGTTCTTCCATTTATTTCTACGCCTCTTTTTAGAAAAAGATGTCTGTCATCCATGTTGGGTTCATTGTCCATCAAGTAGACTGACCCTTCATCCACTGCTTTCTAAACCAGTTTATTGTGTATGGGGAGCATGAGTATTTTCTGTTTATGTTTACCTTATTAGTGCACGGCATGACCAACCGATTGATTGGATCGAGACTATCCAACCACCTGTCTTAGCCCACATAAGGGCCAACGTATTGTGTTGCAATTCATGTCCTTATAAACAAGATCTGCACAACCACCAGGATACAGTCCTTAAGCATTAGTCAGTCTAATATCCCACTGACAGGGCCGCTTTGTAATGGAGATCCTTGCAAAAATGTCAAAGAGCCAGGGTTACACATATGGCTTTTATGATAAAACATAGGTAAGACGGGCGATATTAAATTTGCATTAAAATGAAATGCACAGGAGTCACTGAACCAGACCAAGGCTGACAGCATCCAAAATATAAAAATAAGATTCTATCAAACGTTATAAAAAATTTAAAAAAATGCGCCTTGATGAAAGTTTACTATACAAAATTAAATATTAAAATATTAATATTAAAAAGGTGAGGTAAATGTGCAAACAGTGTAGTAAAGTCATAAAAAATGGTGCAACAGGGCAGCATCAGACCAGCATAAGTAGCAATAGAGGCTTAGAATAGGTATATTAGTATAAAAGCTGGAATATTAGGTTTTATAAGGAGTGTGAGAAAGTGTGGGAAAAAGAAAGAGAAAATAGGAAGAAGGAAAAGGGGAAAAGGTGGGTCGTTGTTTTTCTAGAACATAATTAAGTTTTGCAAAAGGAAGTAGAAAAACAAAAAGCATCAATGTTAGGTCGATTTCGTATCAGGAAGCCAATATCTTCAGACAGCCTGATCTGGTAGCACCAGTCTTTATTGTTGAAAGATGTTGAATATCTTGATGGCCTTACCATAGAAGCACGTGAAGATAAAATTACACACACACACTCACACTGTTCACATAAAAAAAAAAATTAAAAAAAAAAAGGGGGCTCCATTTTACTTTCATTAAATTCTTACTAAAGAGTGAAAAAAAAAGTTTGATTAAGGAAAGTCAAAAAATAAATTCATGAAAGACGTTTCTATTCAAGTTAAGAATTACTTATGTTTAGATGGAGAAATTTCTTACATTTTATATAGAACTGAATAAAGGGTATTTGTTAAAATGTAAACATATCAAGAGTGTATTTACAAGGGAAGCTATTTGCAATAATTAAGATTTCTTCCAAACTTCAACACTAGTATAAGCATAAACGTGAAACTGACTTGGTAAATAAAACAAAAAAATGTATATTTTTTTGATGTGTTCATTCAATCTGAATGTTTATTAATAAAAATATTTTTTATCATTTCAGAAAAAAAAAAATCAATTTAACATCCATTTTACATGCCTTGAACAATTTGAAGAAATTGACTACCAAAGTAACTTGCCTTTGACCAGGTCTGTATTTATCCCTTTTTTTATCACTTCCTAGCAATGTATTTAAAGAATATAAAATAATTACCATAATAATAGAATTATATTCGACAATTTTATTCAGCATTAAATAACCTAGTGATGATAGATAGGCGGCAAACCAAACCTTATCACTTCCTCTCATGATTTTCTTGGCCTTCTTTTGTGAATTGAACCTGCTACATCAACTGTCCTACACCTACTAACCTAAGAACTCATTTATTCTGTTAATGTATCCATAACATCCGACTATTCTTCTGCACATCTTATACTGTCAAAATTTAATCTTCCTCTACAATGAAGTTTGTCATTATGGTTATCATCCATCATATAATTCTTATATCATTTCTCTCCATGCAATACATATCCTCAACTCTTACTAGCATAGTTTCGCTTTTATACATCACACTGCATACACATGCCTGATATACTCTTCAATTGGTCGGAAGTGGTAGCGCTCAGCTGGTTAGTAATAGCAGAATTTCCCTGAACTTATTCTTAACCTTTGCAATAACACTAGTACTTGCTCCACCATTTTTCTACATTCTAAAATGTTTATTATATTCATCAGTTTGTTATGTAAATTTTTGCTGAACATTTAATCTTTTGTTATCATTAGAAAGGGGGTAATGATAATTTTTTAATGAAATTTTATTTATTTTATCAATTTACTTTGGTTATTTTGCATATTTACTGGTCCAAACAAGTTTTGAAACTCTTCGAAAGTAAATGGTGTTAATTTGAAGACATTGCTAAATTATGTTCCTTTACTTCATCTGAAAACCTTGTTAATATTAACTTCATTTACTTAATTACTATCATTGTCACTATATTATATTCTTTAATCTATTAAAATTTATTATTTTATGTATTTATTATGTAGTTTAATTATATTTGGATAAATGCGCATTTTATTTTTATTATGTTTATTTTAAATAATTTATTATAGGTGAAAATTTCATTTTTTCAACTGCGTTAACATTTTTCTTTTTAATTCATTTTACTTTATTTAAAAAAATATTTTCATTCAATATCAATTATTTCTGGAAAAATGTTTCTGTAAATAAACATTTTAAAAAATATGTAAATAAGCAAATTTATTCTTAAAAATAAGTTTATGGATATTCTTATATTTAAAATAAAATTACTTTCAGTATTAATGATTTTTGTAAAAATCAGTTCATGGATATTCTTGTGTTTTGATACACATTTTTGGTTAGGTATTCAACACTGTTTCCAATTTCTATTATAGGTATAAGCCAGTATATTTTTCATCTGTTTTTTCATTAACAATCAAAATTTACACAAACTAAAAGTAATTACAGTTTCATAACTGGTACATTAATAATTTAATAACATGACAATGCAGTCATAGCCCAATTTAATTTCCACATTAATACTTTTCATGCAAACAAACTAGGTACATGTTCAATGATATGTGAATGACAGACTTGATGCAGGTGAGAGATATTTGGCTAAGAGAAAGGAAGTCACACAAGCCGGTAATTGAAAAGCTGATTTGAGATTTGGTCACCAAACTTCGATTTCCTTTTGAAAAAATGTGTATTTAAATGGAGTTTCCCTATTGTGATTATGAAATACCAGAATCTTTGCTAAAAATAATGATCAGAAGCCGCTATGCATTTTTTTTTATGTCCCTAGATTATCAGTAAATTATACCCTTTAAATGGATGCCGGCTAGACATTATCTCAAGCAATATTTTGGAGGTAGTCACAGTGAGATCCACATATATTCTATAAAGATGGGCAGACGAAGAGGGTCAGAGTTTATCCTCTGGACATTTCAAAGGCAGTTGGTTTTCTGAGTGTTTGGGTTTGTACGCCTCTTCAAGCGAGATGATCCTTTTGGCTCTAACTATGCAACGCGTTTGGATTTGGTCAGGTTTAGATTTCTTATATGCAAGTCTGTTATTAAAAGAAAACGAGAACCCTTGTAACCTCCATACAAAATAAACCTTTGTTACTTATTTTAAACTGAAGTTGTGGTTTTATTTGGAGGGAGAATTCTTTTGTTGCAGCACTGACAAAAATTAGAATTAAACAGTATTGGACTCTGGCACTGTGAAAGTACACAGAACATATTTCACATTTAAATATAAAAATATTTGGAAAAATAGACAATTTCTCCTTTTGAGAAAAACTAAGTAGAGAAAGCAGGTATCTTTTTTATTTTTTTTTTATGAGTTACTGCTTATCAAGGCCAAAGTCTACTCAAGAATATGAGTTAATGAAATGATTGCCAGTTGAAAGAACCTCATGAGTGGATTGAGGATGATTAACAGCATGAACTAAATTTGATCATTTATGAGGACGATATACAAGTATTTGTTGACATTGAATTTGAATGCAATCAAGTTGTAATTTGCAGAGAAGCAATCTTGCAGCAATGTGTTCCACAGATGGAAGTCCTTATGAAGAAGCTCTGTTTAGTGGAAATTACATCTGACACTAGGTGCATCAAGGAAAAATGGAAACTTATGTTTCGTTGCAATTGGAAAATTAAAATTCTTACTGCTGTGAATATTTTACAAAGGGAAAACCATGGAAGCAATAATAGAGTAGAGAGAGACTAGCAACATCTGTGGGAAAAGGGGTTGTAAGTAATGAAAGCGATCATTTCCTATTAAATCTCATCATCTATTTTGAACTTTGTCTAGATCACAAAGAATGATCTGAGTGCCACCTCCCAAGATGTGTCAACAGTAGTTTATCTTGGAGCATATCTGATTCTCATATAGGTAGAGGATTGCATAATGAGTTAGGTACTAACTACTGTAGTTTAGATCTATTTTTCGTTTTTGCATTAACATGTAATATCTTTGATAGTGATTACTATGTGGTTCGGTTGGATAAAACAGGCATATTCAGACTCGCATAGGGATATGTCAAGTTATTAGAAAATGTTGTGCATGTGTGTCTTTCCCCCCCTTATTTCGGTCTGAACATGAACAATTCCAATAGAGATGCCAACATGAACAAACATTATATTAGTAGGGAAGTAGTTTGATGGAGGATGGATATTTTTTCTTTTTTTAAACATCAATCAGGCAATGTCCTTTAATGAAACACATTACGTGATTTTGAAACACCTCAATGTGACTGGCTAGTTGTTTAGTCCATGTGATACAATCAAAGCCATATAAAACTACTGGGAGCACATGAATCCAAAAAAATGTACTTTTGTATTTATTATTAAAGAGCTAATTCTCTATTGAATATTATAAAATCAGCACTATATATATATATATATATATATATATATATATATATATAGTGCTGATTTTAAAAGTTAAAAAAAATGACTTCGGTGCTATTAGCTAGAGTCGAAACCAAAACATTTACTGCTCTGGCTGCCTTCTTTACTGATGACTTTTCTCCATGTCAAACCAATCAGAAAATACAGATGCCGCAAAAATCTAATCATCCCTAAATTTACAGTACTTTCTGGAGTGATAGAATGATTTGATAATTTTTTTCCGGTATCCAAGATAATGAATATTTGAATACATTGTACTCTAGAAAATTAGTGTATAAAGTTGTATTGTAAAAAAACACATGAAACCATAAAAATCAATATTAATATAAGTTTGTCCTTTTATTTTTGTGTATCTTAACCAGATATAAAATGGCCAAATGTGATGTGTGCGTTGGTGAGATAATATGTGTGGGAGAACTTGATAAGCTTCCAAGTTTATTTGCACTCATATCAAAATTATCTACCTCCAACCACGATTTACTTAAGGAAGAGCTGAAAGAGGTGTTTACTCAGTTTTAATGTTTTGTCACTCTCAAGCCCCAATTTGTAACGGTGTCATTAAAAATTATAGAGTCTCTTTTAAAAGAGATACTACTTTTTGAAAAAAAAAAAGAAGGTTACTGCACATGTGCATACATAAATTCTATCAAATTTCACTTTGGCATGATTTTAAATATGAAAACTTTATCATTATTACATACTGTAACAATACCTACCCAGTGTTGTCCGGGCACATAGAAGTCATCTTAGTTTTGAATTGTTTGTACATTTTTTTTTAAATATAGTTGTCAGGTAGATAACTTTTCATCTTCAATAAAAAGGGAGTTATTTCCCTTACTGATTTTGTGAGTGATTATTGAAAAATGTTTCATGTTATATCAATTGTCTTAATTCGTTAAAAAAAAAAATCAAAGTTTTATTTGTCAGATAATGCTGTTTGGGTCTGGGTTTGAAAATATAAGATAATTTTTATGTCAGACAATTTATTGAATAAAGATTCATTAAATTCAGTTCTTTTATTTGTGATTAAAAAATAACTTTTTTTATACAAACTTATGCAACGGACAAAGTCCAAAGTGATATATAGTGAATAAGCGAATCAGCCTTTCCTTTTGACTGAATCATTACAGAGTAGTAAGGTTTTGGATAGCTGCTGCTTTGTTCCCATGTATTGGGGTATTACATGTGTGTACACCTATATAGTGTAATGAAAAAAAATTAAAAACCAAAAAGATTATTAAATTCTAAATGATTTTGTTCTGTTCTTTATTAACAGTTACGACTCATCATCATCATCGGTTTAATGTTCATTGTACATGCTAGCAGGTGTTTAATGACTTGAACAAACTAAATTCTTTACTAACCTATCTTCTATGTCCTTATTTTTCCCTCTTTCATTCGGGTCCATTTGTTTTTATCACTTCCTCCCATGTTTTCTTCAGCCTTCTCCTGTGAACTTATCTACTAAATCCAGAACTCTCATCAATTCTTTCAACATGGTCAAACCATTAAAGTCTATTCTTCTGCATACATCTCTATCCACGCTTCTATCCACCCCCTGTTCCACTTGTATCACCAAAATAACAACACTTTTCGACAACCTCAACAGTTTCACTATCCAAATATACATTCTCATTCATCTCCACTCTCCTACAGTTCTCGTCCATCCCCACTCTCCTACAGTTCTCGTCCATCCCCACTCTCCTACAGTTCTCGTCCATCCCCACTCTCCTACAGTTCTCGTCCATCCCCACTCTCCTACAGTTCTCGTCCATCCCCACTCTCCTACAGTTCTCGTCCATCCCCACTCTCCTACAGTTCTCGTCCATCCCCACTCTCCTACAGTTCTCGTCCATCCCCACTCTCCTACAGTTCTCGTCCATCCCCACTCTCCTACAGTTCTCGTCCATCCCCACTCTCCTACAGTTCTCGTCCATCCCCACTCTCCTACAGTTCTCGTCCATCCCCACTCTCCTACAGTTCTCGTCCATCCCCACTCTCCTACAGTTCTCGTCCATCCCCACTCTCCTACAGTTCTCGTCCATCCCCACTCTCCTACAGTTCTCGTCCATCCCCACTCTCCTACAGTTCTCGTCCATCCCCACTCTCCTACAGTTCTCGTCGATCTTCACTCTCCTACAGTTCTCGTCCATCCCCACTCTCCTACAGTTCTCGTCCATCCCCACTCTCCTACAGTTCTCGTCCATCCCCACTCTCCTACAGTTCTCGTCCATCCCCACTCTCCTACAGTTCTCGTCCATCCCCACTCTCCTACAGTTCTCGTCCATCCCCACTCTCCTACAGTTCTCATCCATCCCCACTCTCCTACAGTTCTCATCCATCCCCACTCTCCTACAGTTCTCGTCGATCTTCACTCTCCTACAGTTCTCATCCATCCCCACTCTCCTACAGTTCTCATCCATCCCCACTCTCCTACAGTTCTCATCCATCCCCACTCTCCTACAGTTCTCATCCATCCCCACTCTCCTACAGTTCTCATCCATCCCCACTCTCCTACAGTTCTCATCCATCCCCACTCTCCTACAGTTCTCATCCATCTCCACTCTCTTACAATTCTTGCATGCAAATTGGTTTTCCTCTCTTAACCACTGTTTTTCAAAAGTAGACAACAATGGGAGAAAATGAATAGCTGCTGCATTTCATCTGCACAATGCAATTTCAACTGCTTGTGCGAGAAGCCGTCAACCGAATAATCTTCTGGGGTTGAGGAATCGGTTCTGTAGTACTACACTAATAGGGAAGGTATCACTACCAGTCTTCATTTTAGTTTTTAGTGAAATAGAAATGAAGATTATGCTCTAAAATGTTAATAATACAACAAACATAAGTGAAGAAAAACCAGTGCAACATCAAAAGGAAGAACTTGCAAGCTATACTTGCACTAGAGACACAACAAAAAAAAAAATAGAAAAGAAATTGAGATCCAGTGCCAAGGACGTTAGTATCTAATGGTCAATAAGATCTCATATAGAATAGTGTACCAAATCCTGGACACTTGATAGGAATCTTATTATTATATTAAAACCGAGAATTAACATTTGTCTCCATACAGGTTTTTTCCTATATATTTTAATCATATAAAATACATGCTTATTCTATAGGCCCAATATAGTTATATTTGGGGAAAAAAAATCATTTTAATTCACCATAATTTATAATTAACTGATCAAATGACCCATCAATTATTGTTTGTATCACTCTCACCCTCTCTCACTATATGTTATTTATTTTCAACTATTTTTATATGCGGTTTATCACTTCTCCCTCTTTCTGTTTATTTAAAGTCAAAGGTAATAAATTAGTTTGGTTTTACAGCATATGAACCACCTATCGATTATTTTATGACAAATAAAGTTGCCAAATTGAATCTTATTTGTAGGATAATTATTTTATACTCTTAGGAAGGTTTGGTTTGTTTTACAGCAGAACAAAAATCTACTACTCTTAGAAACATTATTGCAAGAAAACATTACTCTTTAGCATTCGTAATATTTGTTTCCAACATGATTGACCTTCAGTCACCATCTTATAGAATATATTTGGGAGAAAAACAAAACAAAACAAAAACAAACTAAGGTTTCAACTTTTAGAAGAATCAGATTGAATAATATGGTTGGAAATGAACTTATAGATAGGACCAGTCGATTGCATTACAGATTAGACATTTTCAACCTTCTGTTTAGTCAAAGAATGAAAATGAATTGTTGAAAGTTGCCAAACCATGAACAGCTCAGCCACCCAAATTCCATCCTAAAGCATTACAGATTACTGCTCACAGTCTACAGGTAGCTCCGTTTCCAAGAAGGGAGTAGGGGGGGGGGCTACCATTCTGCATGGGGTTGCAGTTGGTGAATTCATGGTCCTGCCTACAGGATGCTACTAAAGATAAATAAAAACATTAAAATTGTTCATTATCAATAAAAGAGAATATCACCAGTGTAGTAATATTTCACCCATTACAGAGAGAGATCGTGAACAGAAAGAGTCTTAATTTTTAAAAAATATTTTACTGGCTTTGCAAACTCACTTTTTCCTGATTCAAACAAGCTAATTCGAACTCAATCTAGTTGCCATATAAAATCACAGTTAAAAAACAAAAAAAAAAAAGCTTTGATTTTAATTCATATAATTAGCTATAATTTGCAATTATTCAGATAAGTCACCCACCTCTTGGGTTTTATCAATCACTTTCACCCTCACTATATTCTGCTTAACCTGCTTGCTCTTATTTTATAAGCAGCCTATAACTTCTCTCTTGTCATTCTTTCTGTTTTCTCCTTTTTTCTTTATTAACAGTCGAAGCAATAAAAGAAAGGAAAAATACATTGGAATAGTCCATTATAAAAGAAATGAAAATATTATCAAGGTAGTAATATTATTTAACCTGCCATAGAGTAAAAGATAAGCAGAAAGGGTAATTTAAATTTTGTTTTTAATTTAATTGGGTCAAGTTAGCATATAAAAATCACAATTACTGAAGAAATAGAGAAAAGTCATTAGAAGAAAAGTTAATTATTAAAAAAAAAAAATAGGTTGGACTATAAAGGTTTAACTACTTTACTAGATGAAGGAAGGGAAGGAAGGGGTAATACAGACACTGAAAAAAAAAAAAAGGATTTCGAAATAAGGAAAACATTTGAATTCATTTCCTCACACTGAAAATTTATTATCAAGAAAGACTTTAAAATTTCAATCTACCACACAAATAGAATTAAAAAAGCAGAGATGTAGACATGCATAAGGTGATAGCATGTTTAATGAGTTGCATGTTTGCAATGCATGTGAACAGCAGGCTTTCAGTGAGTATGAGAAGAGAAACGAACACAAGAAATTGAAAATATGTATGATGTGAAGTTTTGATCCTCATAATATGATTTCTCCACGTAACCCCCCCCCCCAAAAAAAAAAGAAAACTGGTTCTACAGATACCAGGTTCCTTGCAATGGTTATGTCTCACTCATGGTCTTCCAAATTTAATGGCTATCCTGATAGGAAACCTCTAAACAATAATCTTTTTTTTTAAGTCATAGATAAGGTTGACTGATTTTTCAATTGAATAACTGGGAGGTTTGTCACAAAAGACCAGTAATATCAATATTCCAGTAAATGTGGCAGATAATAGCAATTAGTTAGTTTGTTGACCCTCTGGGCATCACACAATCAGTTGAGAGTTGTGTGCCTCTTAGAGAGAAATTGACTCTTTGGGCTCTCAGCTAATGAACTAAAAATTCTCATTTGCAAGTCAACAAACTTTACTAGAACAAAACAAGTATAATTAGAACCTCTAAAGTAAAAATATCTGTTCTATATTCTGGCAGATGGACAGAGAGACAGCAAGTTGATTTTCTGAGCATCTCACAGTTGGTCAGGTTTTATGTGCTTCTCAGAGAGAGAGAGAGAGAGAGAGAGAGAGAGAGAGAGAGAGAGATGGGTCTTAGGGCTCTTAGTTAACAGATCGTGTTCAGTTGGATTTGTCTTTTGGTTTGGTCGGGTTAAGAATTCTCATATTTTATTCAGTAGAAGAAAAAAGAAAAGTATCATTGTGAGCACACGCACATTTACAGAATAATATATTTTTTAACAATTTATTCTTGTTGATATTCATAAACAGCTAAGATGACATTTTATTTGGAACTTGAAAAGTAAAAATAAAAAAATCCTATTAAAATGAAGTTGAGGGCTCAAATTAAGTGTATAAAGATCTCTTCATGCATTCCCGGGCAACGTCAGAGATGCTTGTTTGTAAATAATCAACAAATTACAAAACGTGTGTATGTATCAAATTTGTTTCTTTAAATCATGCAATACATTGCTGAGCCCGTTTGAATCCTATTCTGACCTTCAAAACTTTAATGCACTGAATTATTCATATCTTTCAGTAGATAACACATTGCTTAAATGATACGAAAACACTTAATTCCCATCAGTAAAGCAATGACCGATTACTAAAAACACAAAATACAAAAAACAGCTTATTTTAACCTCTTTTCTAAAAAGATCATCTGTATGGCTATCTTTCTAACTACTGGCCTAGCAACTATGCAACTAAAACCCAAGAATGGGAGGAGGTGCTTATGAAAAAGCAATTACTAAAACAAGAAACTGACTTCCAAACTAACCTATTTCTGGTCAGGTCTTTATTCCCCAGGTTCATTTTTATTATTTCCTCTCATGTTTTCCTTAGTTTCACCATGTGAACTAAACCTGCTAACTCAACTGTTCTACATTTACTAATCCAAGAACTCTCATCCATTCTTTCAACATGGACATATGATTGAAATCTACTCTTCTGCAAACATGCCCCTAGACTGTTTAAATATAATTCTCCTATGAGATTGTAAGATTTGTTTTTAAGACTTAAATTACACATCCATTATATCCGTCTCATAGCATTTCTCTCCATGCAAAATTATGCATCAATATTTTGTTTTTGATGAAGTCGGCAAATTTTTACTGAAGAACTATGATAAAGGAAGAAATTTACTCCAATCCCAGTCCGGATTTAATATATTAAAAGCAGAGGGGGAAAGACCTAAAAACTTGACGTTTTACTTGCTTAGTGCAGGCTTTTTCAAGACTAAAAAATGTTTGTTGACGAGAAGGTTAGTTAATTAGAGGCATATATATTATATCAGCATATTTATTATGTAAATAAAGAAATTATATATACAATATATATATATGACAATTTCAAATTTTAAAAAAATTTTTAGATTTTAATCATTGTCTAAATTATTTTCTTGAATTATTATTTTGGATAGATATGGAGAGATGTGAAAGAAACTTTTTCTTTGTTTAATTAAATTGGAGAAATAGGAGATTAGAGTGGATTCAATTAAATGACATATGGATTTGTGTGTGTATATATATATATATATATATATATATATATATATATATCTGGTTGACAGGTCATGTCAGGTATGTCAGGTCATGTCATATGCTACTGGTACCATGTAACCCAGTACTACCTGCCTCATGGTCGGGTCACCGGCGACTAAACTGGTTCCCCCACCAGACTTGTTTGGTGAGGAGGGCAGCTAGTCTCCCTGAAGGATTAAAAACAAGACCTTCCAAAGGGCGAATGAACTCTTTTTCTGGGTCAATGGCCAACTAGCACCGTGTATATTTGTGTGTGTGTATATGTGTATTGGGGTGGAGAGGGCTCCCGTAAGCCGTGGTGAAGGCAACCTTTCTAGGAGAAGCAAATCTCTGATTTAAAAAACCATAAAGCGGGAGACCAGTACCCGCATTAAGCTGGTCTGCAGTTTAATTTGTTGCTGGCTATCTTGCTCTTGCTTGTTGCTGGATCTCAACATTTTGAACCGAGAGAGAGACTTAGCTGTCGCACAAAGCTAAGACTCTTTAACATCATTTGTATAGATACTCCCTCAGACATTTAGGCTCATGGAGTTTAAATGTCTGAGGGAGTGGCACTCGTCTGACAAGACGTTGCAATCATCATCATCATCATCTGGCTGACAAGAAAGTTCTTGTGGTTTTTAACTTTTAAATTCAAATAAACATATTCTGGCTCAAACAAAAATTTAATGATTGAAATAAGCACCATCAGAATTTAATGATTGAAATAAGCACCATCAGAATCAACACACCTTTGCCAATGCAAAACAAGTGTATTTATGTCAATAATGTAAAAATCTTGAATTCTGGTGGGGATAAAGTGGCTGAAGGTATATCACTTAGGTTTTTGAAGCATTTCTCATAGAAAGTTGTCAAGATGCTTGAAAAAATGGTAGCTGGTAGGTGAGAGATCTGGAGAGTATGGCAGATGAGGCAGAGTTTCATAACCCAATTCGGTCAACTTCTGCAAGGTCGGTTTAGCAACATGCAGTTGGGCATTTTGTGGAGAAAAATTGGGTTTTTTCTGTTGACAAATTCCGGGTGTTGTCTAAGTTTCTGATGCATTTCATTCATTTGTTGATAGTACTGCTATGCCGTAATGGTTTCACCTGCATTAAAAAAAAAAAACTAATGGATAAGATCGGTCGCAGACCACCAAACAGTCAGCATGACCTTCTTTTGGTGCAACTCTGGCTTTGGAAAGTGTTGTGAAGCTTTGTTGGCATCTAACCACTGAGCTGAGCCTTGCCGGTTGTTGTAAAGAACCCACTTTTCATCGCAAGTCACAACCCAGTCGACCAGTTTCTTGTTCTTGTTGCATAAAAGATGGGAACGTGACACTTCATAATGGCATTTCTTTTGGTTGTCGTTAAATTCATGAGGCACTCATTTATGAAGATTTTTTTGTCTTTCCAATCTCTCTCAAATGGTTGGAAATCATTGCATATGTTACGTCTAATTCAGAAGCAAGTTCTTGAACAGTTGTGTGCGGATTGGCTTTGACTCAGGCTCTTGATTGTTGTCAACAGCTGATGGCCTTACAATATGCTCATCATCTTCAAGACTCATCGCCGCCACAAAATTTCTTAAAGCACCATTGTACTACGCATTCAGTAGTGGTTTGCTTCATTGATATTGTGAGCTGTTTCAGCAGCTTTTCAGCCTAGCTTTAATTGAAATAAGAAAATTGTGCAAATTTGCTTTTCCATCTTGTATTTTAATGTTCCGAAAAGAAGACAACTGTTTTAAAACAATTGTAATTTAAATGATTAGATAGAACGGAGAACACTATTTAAAATAATTTATAAAGTAAAAGGTATTATAATGAAAACTTATCTGAAGATACATCATTAGGTGTGTCAGAATTTAGGGGGAATTTTTGACACTCCTAACAAAAAACTGCGAATGAAATATAAAAAAACTTGTAATTTCTCTTTTTTAAGTGGGTTGTTTATTTTCTTTATGGAATATACTTCCAAAATAAATTATTAAAGTCATTTAAAAAATAGAAATATTATATTTATTTTTTCAAAAACAGTGTTTACAAAGTGTTTACAAAGTGCCTGCGCGCCTTCATGTAGCCATTTTGTTTACGTAATGAAATCAATTGAATTTTACGAGTTAATTTTCTTTTCAAAATTTTTCTATTGGTTCAATTTTTACGATATTTTCAGGTTCAATGTGAAATTTTATGCTCTTTCCAATAAACTGAATATAATATTCTAGACAAGGTTTTTTTTTTAAATTCACCCCCTCATTTTGAAATGTCTATTAAAATGAAAATAATTTTCTCACCTCAAATTTATATATCACAAATTGAAGATAAATAAAATAAGCTAATTTAAAACAAACAAAAAAATACAGTTATTTGCAAATTTACCTGTAAAGTCCAAAGTTTAAAACCTTTTTTTAAAAAAACCACGTTGAATTTTTTTTTTTTGTAAGTGAAAGCTTATATTCTTATACTGCACAGAAAGTTTTGTTTAATTATGACAATTATTTCTATTTCATTCAATGTTTTATTTATTTAGATATTAAAAAAAAAAATTCACTCTATAAAGAAAGAAAATGTATTACATCAAAAACTTATGTATTTCTTTGAGAAAATAAAAAATTCCTTGACTGGTTTTTTTTTTAAAGGCAAAAACTTATAAGTAAAATGTGACTAGTTTTCACTTATGGGGGCACATATTTCTTCACGTACAAGGCTAAATGCTAACACGAACGTGTGGTTTTTACGTCATCCTGTCCATCCATATTTCAAAACAAGAACAAACATCACTTCCGGCGTTTTGGTAACAACGTAAGAATGCTTATGTAACGGTAGGTTTTTCAAATAGTTGTATAAAAAATTCTTTTATTTAAAAAATACATGGAATTTAAAATATAAATATGGATAAATTCTTAACAATGAAGAATGGAAGTACCCATTGAACAGTATTTATTTTATAGGTAAGTGATTTTTTCGAATTTATATATACATATATTTATCGAAGCAAGTTCAAATTCGTTGATTTTCTTGGAATCTTTTTAAAAGAAAACCGATTTAAAAACACAAATATTGCATAATTTGCTATTAAACATATTATGTGCAAGCGACTCTATAAGTCACTCCGTCGGTTGGTCTGTCCGTAACACTTTTTTGCTTGGCCTTTTTGGTTAAGATCAAAGGTCTGTTGTTAATAGATGCTGTTCTTAGCTTTTTAAGCTTTTCTTGGCCTTTTTAGAGACTGACCCGCAGAAGTGAGGTTCCTTTTACAAACCTAGTGGAACGGGCAGTCTATCAACTAGACAGGGTTGGGAGGGTCCTATTAATCACCTTTTGTTTTTTCTTCCCCCGCCCTCAACACAAATGAATTATTGTACCATTTTTATTGTCATCTTTTTTGTTTTTACACATCAATAAAAAATATTTTAATAATTGGGAGTTAAGTAGGACATCCCCCAGTACGAAAGGGTGAATGCGGTATTATGGTGAAAGAAGATATTAGCTGGGAGAAACTTTTGATTTTGTTTAGTTCTGGAGTGACAAGGATGACCAACGACCCCCGTAATCCCCCTTTTGAGTTGACCATGTGCCTAAGTTTTTTGTTCATTGTTGATTTTCACCGTACTTTTAACATGAATAAAGGATTTAATATCTCAAAGTGTAGTATCTGTTCTTACTACATGCTGTACTTATGTTTGTAACTTTGTGATATAAAGTGGGAGATCACTTTTCTGTATTAATTTAATGTAAAATGATCACCCACTTTACAACCAGTCAGTCTCAAAGCCATTCAAGTCATTCTCCAGATCATTCAAGTTGTTTTTGAAGGATTCTAGTTATTTTTTAAGCATTCAAGTCATTCTAAAGGTCATTCAATTCATCCTTAAGTTCATTAAAGTCATTCTAAGTAATTTACTTTTTATTTATTTAAGTCATTTCAGCCCATTTTTCGGTCATTTTAGTTTATCTTTAAGAATTTCATGTCAATCCTACATTCACGCATTCATTCATTACACAACAGCACGCAACTAATAATGGCTATCGGCCTTGTTTTTTTTTAAATTTGGTCTTTGCTCCTTTAATTGAAAAAAAAAAAAAATTAGGGTTTGAATTACATTTTTCAAGTAGTTATAAGCTTGGAAAGATAGGAGGTCGAATTATTCAATTCTTCTCAACCTAACATATATATTTACTAATGACTTACTTATGTAAACCAAAAGCCACTCGAGGATAGGGATTAATGAGATAAATGAATTATCAGTTGAATGATGAATGGTATGAACAAAATTTTATTATGAGAACGGTTTCAGTACAAGATGCCTTCAATAAGTTTCCAGACTTTTTTTGTACAAGCATAGACATTTGAAACATTCAGTATGTTATTATTACTATACATCTTATGAGATGACTGACCAATTTTTATGATTTCAGGTTAAAATGAACAGTTACAGCAGGAATTGGAATACACCTTACTAAAGCCTGATTGTCACAGCTGGTGAATTTCAAAAATGCAATCTGGATGTGAGGACACTTTAGAAGAGTAATATGCAATAAAATTCCGTTTTAAACTTGGAAAAAATGGCACAGAAATGTATGGAAGTGCTTCAAACTGCTTTTGGACTATCTTGCATAAATCGAGTGTCAGTGGCATAAGAGATTCAAGGAAGGCAGGAAGTATGTGAGGGATGATGAGAGGTGCAGGAGGAGTAAGGAAGTTAGAACACTAGAATTGATTGATCAATAAAGAATTCCATGGATAAAGACCATTGTGTATCTATAGACACATTAAGTACACAGCTTGATGTCAGTGTGGGAACTGTACACACAATAGGAACCACTCAGAGTTATGCATTTCTCCCATCGTTTGATGCAGCTCTGGAGACTGTTTTTGTGGAACACCTCAGGTTGGTCCTTCAACCACGACGTGACTTCAGAAATCAAGGCTGCATTATCTGGAAAACGCTTTCCTTTCAAAAACAACTTCATGGCTGGGAAGAGGTGAAAGTCAGGGGGTGCAAGGTCAGGAGAGTAGGGAGCATGGGGTAGGATTTCATAACCACACGCCCGTGCTTCTGAGCTGGTGACATGCGAGTTGTGGACCGTAGCATTGTCCTGCAGGAGGAGGGTACCTTTGCTGATCTTGCCCTGCCTCTTGATTTTGATAGCTTCCCTTAATTTCCTCAAAAGTGAAGCATAATAGGCTCCTGTAATTGTGGTACTCTTTGCCAGGAAATCTGTCATCACTACTCCGTCCTGATCCCAGAAGACTGAGCATGATTTTGCCAGCGGAGGGCTGCACCCTTGCCTTCTTTGGAGGTGGTGAGTCCAAGTACTTCCACTGAATTGACTGGAATTTGGTCTCTGGATCATAGTGATGGACCCAAGTTTCATCCTGTGTAATCAGTCTTTTGAAAAACTTTGACTCATCTTCTTGGCACGTCTCCAAATTCATCCTCAAGCACTCGACGCGTTCTTGCTTCTAGAATGGTGTGAGCAACCTGGGTATCCATCTGGCAGACACTTTATGCATATGCAAATGGTCATGAATGATAGTTTCCACAGACCTTGTACTAATCTTGACATCTTGAGCTATTTGGTGAATAGTAATGCGCCGATCTTCCAAAATTACAGCCTTAACTTAACGGACAGATGCCTCATCAATGGCAGAAGTGGGGGCGACCAGGTCTGGGAGCTGTTTTCACAGACTTCCGGTCATGTTTGAATTCACGATGCCAGCATTTTACAAGGTCATATGATGGAGCATTATCACCATAAGTTTCTTTCATTTCATCAAGTCTCTTGTGGTGTGCATCCTTTCAAATACAAAAACCAGATCACTGCTCGACATTCAACAGGCTCCATTTCACACCTGACTCAGTTCAAACACCTGTAAAACAGAAACCACACTTAGTTCAGAGCTGCAATTTACCAGATAACCTGTAGAGATATAAATCATTGCACATGCAAAATTTCAGCTAGATCAGACAACTGGAAGTGGGTCACGGGCATTACTTATTGTCCTTGTATTAGTGAAGAACTAAAGATGTGGAAGACAATCTTGTTACAGACAATCTTGTTACAGACTATTTGACTAAAATGGGCAGCAAGACAGCTCCTCAACCTAAAAGTGCCCATACGAAACAAGTCTGGAAACTTATGGAAGGCACCTCATATTTGTTGACCATGAAGTTGAAGACGAACATGTTGTAGTCTGCAGGAAAGCAATCCCATGGTAATGTGTTAGAAACTTCACGGAAATTCCATTTGATAATAGGCACACAGAGGAAGAAAAGAATATTCTTTTTATTTGTGAAAAGAAGAGTTCCCGCTGTGAACGTGTTACAAGGATGAACAAGAGATTAGGCTTAGAATGAGTGTTTTATACAAAGTTGATGGTTGAATATGGTTAAATTTGTACTCATTTCGTATCAATCCCTAACTGTGCATCAAATGGATACCATAACAATTTTTATAGTCTTGCAACCATACTATATCATAGAACATCTAATTTTTATAATTTTGCAACCGTACTCTATCTTAGGACGTATCTAATTTTGATAGTCTTGCAACAGTACTTCATCTTAGAACTGATCTAATCTTTATAGTCTTAGATTGCACCAGGAATCTGTTATTGTTCTGTAGCAATAGAATGATTCAACAATTTTCTACAGCAAATGTTTTCTCACTCTTGTATTCTCAGACAAATTCATTCGGGATGAGCATTGCTTGTTTTCGAGCCAAACATCTGGATCTTTTCAGCTTGGCAGAAATTATTGAATTTATTAATTAGTAAATTATCTGATTGTGCGGAATATAACCAAAAATCTATTGGAAGACGACAGAATGGCATAATTGTTCGCAACACAATCTATGAAATCGGTCAAGAGAACCACAATGATTTAATAATAGCATTTATTTTATTTTTTGTTCTTTGTTGTTAGTGAATTAGCTAGACAAATCATTCATATTTAGTTATTGAAAACCTAACCTTTTAGCCAGTTTTATCTTTGGTAAATTATGAATAAATCTGACAACTTCAATAAAAAAAAAATGTTTTTGTTTTTTGGAGGGAATTTTCTTAGATAAGGATCGATAATTTATATTTGGGTTTTTTACTTATAAAAATATTTTTTTGTGCAGATGTAACTTTAACTTGTGAATCTTTGTCAAACTTGGGAAGGTTCAATCCTTACTAGTTACTCATATAATAACTATGAATAATAAAAGTAACATTTTTGCTTGGTAATGGGCTGATAAAACAAAAAGAATCTACCCCCAATAGATTAAATAGAGAGTTCTTAATCTGATTTTATTTTTTTTTATTTTTTTACCATGCAGATTGAGGGGCATGATACAGAGGTTATCCCTCATCCATATAGTTGAAATATCCATGAAGGTTTATTTGAAACAAGAATGCCCTGCATACCTAATACTTTTTCATAATCAACAACCAAACTTAACAGCTTACACTTAATCAGTAGACAACACCAAACAAATCTAAAGTTCACATTGAGCAACTATGTACATTTTATGAAAATAAACCTTACTAAAGCATATACCACATACACCCTCCAAGTAAACAGACAGTTTGTCCGAAACTGCTTATTTTTTTTATTTTATTATTATTTTTTTTATTACATTTTCACCCCAAACAAGGCACATTGCCACTTTGGTGTAGGGGGCTACTATCAGGGGAAACATCTACTGGGGTACTATGTATGGATTAGGGCAGCGAGATGTTGGTTCACGTTGCACTTGAACTTATGCATGTCAGTACAGTTGGGGAAGCAGGGACCTGGAATGGAATTCCAAAGTCTAGCAGTTCTGGGGAAGAAACTACTGGAGTAGAAAGATCTTTTACATCTAGGGATCTCTAAAGTGTGGGGGTGGGATTTTGCAGCTTGTCGGGTCTGTCGAGGGTGTTCACGTCGTGGGGGCACAAGTGCTTGCAGTTCTTCAGAGCATTCACCATTATAATACTTGTAGAACAGGCAGAGGGATGCAACGTTTCGACGATGGGACAGAGGCTGAAGCTTAGATGCCAGTTTAGGGCCTATCAGATTTGCGACTCTCTTTTGAACCCTGTCAAGGAGCGAGAAACTAGTAGCCGATGCACCAGCCCAAATATGACAGCAATACTCCATACATTGGCGAATAGTGGCCTTATAGAGGTACAGGATACTTTCGGGTGTTAGAAGTTTTCTAGCACGGTAGAGAGAGCCCACCTACCTCGCAGCGGCCCTGGCAATGCCCTCGATGTAATTGTTCCAACTCATGTTTCCTGTGAACGTTAGGCCAAGGAGCTTGAGAGACGTACTCTCAGATAAAGAGTTGTTGGCCATTGCTATAGGTGGTAGAGAAGGTTTCTTGTAATTATTGAATGAAACCAGTTTTGTCTTGGCGGCATTGAACGTGACCATCCATTTTTGTCCCCATTCCACTACTGATTGGAGGTCATCCTCTAGTGTTTCTGCCATTACTTTAGATATATGTTCATTTGTTTTCCTGTCGTGCCTGCTATAGAGTGTGGTGTCATCAGCATATATACCCATCTCAGAGGCAATTTTGTCGGAGAGGTCATTTATGAATATCAGGAACAGCAGAGGTCCAAGGATAGATCCCTGGGGCACTCACGCATTTATATCATATTGTTTAGATGTACGACCGTCGAGGACAACCTGGATTTTTCTCTTATCTAAGAAGGATTTAATTATGTTAAGTATTCTACCAGTGATACCATAAGATCTAATCTTCCTGAGGAGACCCTCATGCCATACCCTGTCAAAAGCCTTAGATATATCTAGAGCTACCGCTCTGCCCTCTCCCGCTTTGTCCAGTGAATGGTATATGCGTTCAGAGATTACAGTGAGGATGTCTGCCGTGGAACGGGCTTGTCTAAATCCATATTGATGGTCGGTCAGAAGTTTAGCATCTGTAAGGTGCTGGACTAGAGCATGGTTAATTAAGGTCTCAAATATTTTGGCAAAAAGTGGGAGGAGGCTAATGGGCGATAATTTAATGGGTCAGTTCTTTCGCCAGAATTCTTGAATACTGGTACCACAGAAGCAGTTTTCCAACAGCCCGGAAAGCAAGATTCATTAAGGCATTTGTTGTAGAGTTTGGAGAGAACTGGAGCTACTTCGGCTGAGCACTTTTTTAATAGCACAGCTGGGATGAGGTCGGGTCCACATGTTTTTGAAGTGTCAAGGTTTTTTATGATAGCATGCACCTGAGCAGGGGTGATTATCAGATCGTCTAGCGTGGCGTTTGTCCACATAGGAAATTGAGGTAGGGGGTGGTTTAGAGGGTCCAGTGTGGAGTTTGAGGCAAACCGACTGGCAAGCATGTTAGCCTTCTCGGTTGCTGAGCAAAGAACCTTGTGATTGTTGGTTAGTGGGGGAATTGTTGATTGCCCATTATTTACTACACTGTTGTAGATTTTCCAGAAGTCACGAGTTCCTAGTTTTTGTGCTTCGATGCGTTTTTTAGTGGTTTCCGTAAATTCCCTCTTAGCTGTCGCTATTTCTTTCTTAACGTTACTTCTAGCTTCTATGTACTTCTGTCTGTTTGAACTGGACTTATGTCGGTTAAACCTGCGGAATGCATGCTGCCTTTGAGCAATGGCAGTTGCGCAAGTCGAAGTAAACCATTGGGGAGAGTGGGGCTTTCTATAGAATTTCCGCATGGGAACATGCGCTTCGATTGCAGTTTTGAACCATTCAGTGGTCTCGGTTGCACACTGTTCAGCAGGAAGAGAAAAAATATTTCCCCATGGGGCGTCTCTGATAGGATCTCTGATGGCTTCCCAGTCAGCCTTTTTATAATATCTCGTTGTTTTGAGCACTGACTCTTCAGTTTTGGGTCTCGAGTTTAGGGCGATTTAAACCATTATCACCGCATGATCAGCGTTCCCAAGTGGGCTGTCGGCTTTCGTTACACAATCATCAGGAACTGTGGTCAAAAACAGATTTAATAGTGATGCGTGTTGTTCTTCCTGATCAGGGAAACAGGTTGGAAAAGTAACAATTTGCGATAGGGAGTGAGATACAGAGAAGCTATGAGTTACGCTGCCTGCTGCATCTGTGTAAGTAGAGAATCCAAGCCAGTTTTTGTGATGGACATTAAAGTCGCCAAATACATGTACTTGGGCGCTAGTGTCGAAGGAGAGTGCTGTGTCTATGCTGTCAGATACTTTGTTTATTATGGTGCAGTCTTGGGTCGAGGGAGAGCGGTAGAGAAAGTAAAAGTAGCTAATGTTGTGTTGCATGATTAGTCTAAAGCACATAAAGGCTTGATCATCCGTTTCTAGGTTTGTTTCTCTAGTCAAGGGAAGGGTATTACGAATGTAAACTCCAAGTCCGTGCATATGTCTATCAGAGTCCTTACGGCAGAGTGGGAGATATCCAGGCATGTTAAAGTAGTTAGAGGGGATGGAGGAGTGTAGGTTAGTCTCGCTTAGTGCTAAGATATCTGGGGTATTTGTTAGTAGAAATGCTTCAACATCAGCTAAATTAGTTCTAAGCCCACGGATATTTGTGAATGCAAGCCTCAAGGGAGGAGGCAAGTTGGATTTGTTTGACCCTAAGCCTGGTTTAAGCTTATTTTTAGATTGTACTGTCATCATGTTTTTTAACGAGTTTCAGTTAGGTTAGGGGAAGCCGAACAGGAGGTTATGCAGAATATCACACATGCATCACAAGTAGACCATCAGCTGACCTTCCATCAACTATTTGGTATTTGCAGCTAACCTATCCACTAACTAGGGACACGGTGGACAAACTTCACACCACTGGTTCAGGTTGAAATTCTATATTAGTTCAAAAGTTCAAAATTATGCATATGAAGAGAGCTGAGGATTACATTGGCCAAAACGTTGTGAAAATGACAACCATGATTATCCAAATAATAAAAATTATTTGTTATTGCTGTTTTTTTTTTATTTACTTTAAGAAAATTGAATAGAAAATTTATAACAGAAGATGAAACTCGATTAAATATTTCATCCAACAGTTCTAAAAAGCCATCACTTTTCTTTTACCAATATTTCCAACGTCATCTAATTCCATTTTTTCATATGTCTTTCAAATGAATGAGAAAAACAATCTCAACTCCTTATTACAGAAATTCACACAAATAATGCAATAATGATTTTAAAACAATTTGGTTCAATTATTAATTAATTAACAAAACGATACTGTCAAAATTAAATTTAGAAACAGAAAAAATAAGACTTTGGGAAATAGCTACAAAAAAATCAGCAGATAATACCAGAGAGTGAAATACAGAGCGTTCCAACTTTAACTTGTTACTCAGGGCATAAAGTTGTATATCTTGGGATGTAACTGCATGCCATATCCAGAATAGATTCTACTTAACACAAAGATGGGAACCTGAAAGCCTTGGTAAGAGTGGACAATTTTAAAATCAATCATTTTGGTGAAAGTTTTTATGCTTAAAGTTCTTGATAACATTCACTCTACATAAAAAAAACAATTTATTTATGAAATATAATGTGCTATGTTTTCTGAGACTGCACCGGATCAAAATCAATGGTATGTTGAATTGATCTGATCTTCTGTAACAAATACTAGGCTCTTATTATTAAATAAGTGAGCACTCTGTTGGATTTCTTTCTATCAAACATAGATAAACTATTTTTAGCCAGTTTTAACAGGCTAAAAAGTGGAATGGACATACAAACATAATATAGAGGACTTTTTAGCTCATTGAAAACTGGCAAAAGTTATAGGATTAGAATGAGTGCATTATGCCAAGTTGATATTTGAATATGGTTCAATTTGTACTCATTTCGTATTAATCCCTAACTGTGCATCAAATTGATACCATAATACTTAGTTTGCTACAACTTACCATAAAAAGGGTCTATATAAAATTTCAGCTAGATCAGCCTAGTAGTTTCCAAGAAACAGTGGAATGGACAGACAAAGTGAAATATAATATACATTTTTTTATTTTCTTTTTAAATTTTTTTATTGCATTTTCACCTCAAACAAGGCACAGTGCCACTTTGATGTAGTGGGTTACTATCTGGAACATAATTTGTAGAGGTACTATGTAGAAGTTGAGCAGCAAGATGTCATTACATTACACTTGAACTTCTGCATGTCAGTACAGTCAGGGAAATAAAAACAATAGCATTTTATTTCTTTTTACTAAAACTGACTAAATTGATATACTTTTCAGGTCTAGTTTTCATTTTCTCCTTTTTTTATTTTGCTCCTCTTTTGCTTATTGCTCCCTTTGCTTCTATTTACGAAACTTTGCTTTATATTTTTTCCTCTTTTTATAGATATTTGTTACACTAAAAAACGTATTTTGGTAACCATACTTACAAAATGTTACATTATTTTATTTTTGCCAACTTGATTTTGTTGTTGGCATTGATTTCCCCTGATTCTAGAAAGAATCAGCTACTAGGAAGGACCATATGAGAGTTGCCAACAACCATAAGTGAAAGTAGCGCTGTGGAAATGACGAGAATCAAACTTCTTTTTTACCCATGGTTCACCAGCTATGAAAGCCTGGGAATCACTCAAAGATAAGGATTACAGAGACCATCAGCTGGATGATGACCATCACTACAAAAGGATTAAAAACAATAGGCAGAATGGTCAGTAAAAGAGGAATTGATTTTCCAAGAGGATGGCTCAACAAGTATTTGTTTACATTAGACTTTAAAACGACCATGCTGTAGTCTGTTAAGACTTGCATACATGAGATATTCTAAGAAAGAAACATTGTTCATGGAAGTTCTATTTTGTTTTTGGTACAAAAAGAAAGAAAAGTGCATTGCTGTGGCTGTAGCTAAACTAGTTCTTATTGTGAATGTTTATATGGGAGTAGGGATTGGGGCTACGTCAAGCACCTATCATGAACATAATGTAGAGAGAGAAGCTAGCAACATCTTTTCCATATGAAAGAGGCTGTAAGATGAATAGAGATCACCCTCATCATTAAATTTTGTACTCAGTCAAGTGAAGAAAGAGTGTTCCAAGTGGCACCTTCCCAGATATGTCAGTAATACTCCATCTTAGAACTATCTTGGTCTAATACTGGTAGAGGTTTTGGTTAAAAGTGATGTAATTTCTGAAACAATAGAATGATCCAACTATTTTTCCAGCAACTTTAACATCTGATTTGATATAAGTCTCACATATCAGTCAGGCCAAGAAGCTTTTTTTTTTTTTACAAGTCACCACTTATCAAGGCCTGGAGGCCACTCGGGGTTAAGGGTTATTGCGCGTACAGTAATCTATAGGATAATATCGTAGTATTCGCTAGTAATGGAGATCTGATAAAGTGTCTTACTTAAGGGAGCAGTTCAAAAGGAACTTGTTTATGTTGGACTTGAAGATACCCAAGTTGTAGTCAGGTGGGAAATAGGTAAATGGAACAGAGTTCCACAGGCGTGCACTTCTAAGAAAAAAGCTTTGTTCATGGAATCTACATTTTGATTTTGGCACAGATAAAGAGTGGGGAAAATTACTGACAGTGGTTTCAGCTAGACGGGTGTTTTTCGTGAAAGATTGGTGAGGGGGAGGGCCAGAGATTGGAGCTCAGACGCGCACTTCCCATGGAAATAACGATAAAACAACAACAGGCTCGCAACATCCCTTTTGTGCGAGAGAAGTTGCAGAGAAGAGAAAAGGGCATCCTCCACTAAGCTACAAAGTCTATTATGTACTCTGTCAAGGTTTTTAGCAGCTCCTGCCCAGATGTGGTAGCAGTACTCCATCCTTGGACGTACTTGCTCCTTTTATATAGATAGAGAATTGCATCAGCATTGAGATAACTACTGGAGCGGTAGAAGGATCCCACCATTTTTCCAGCAACCTTGGTAACAGATTTGATGTACGTGTTCCATTTCAGATTAGGAGTAAAGGTCAATCCCAGAAGCTTGTCAAAACATGGAGCCTCTCCCAAGACGAGAGCCAACCATTTCAATTGATGCCAGATGGGGATCAGAGCGTTGATGATATAAAGATAGGAGCTTGGTTTTAGATGCATTAAAAGTAACCAGCCACCTCTTCTCCCATTGTACCACGCGCTCAAGATCAGAGGAGAGAGAATCAGACAGAACTTTGTCATTTACGGCCTTTAATGTGTTGCCATAGATGGTCATGTCATCAGCATAGATGTCAACGAATGATTTAAGTATGTGTTTCAGATCATTGATGTAGATCAGGAAGAGAGTTGGGCCCAGGTTGGACCCTTAAGAGACACCAACATTAATACTGTGGCCTTCTGATTTCTGCCCATCAACCACTACTCTTATGAGCCTATCAGAGAGAAATGATTTAATAATTGAGAAAACATTTCCAGTTATACTGTAGCTAGAAATCTTGTGAAGTAGGCCTTTATGCCATACCTTATCAAAGGCCTTTTATATGTCAAGAGCAATTGCCCTAGAAAGGAAGCCTTTGTCGAGATATAACCATCAGCACATCTGCTGTAGACCTAGCAGAACGGAAACCATATTGCATGTCACTAAGGTTATTTCTGCTGAGGTGGTTGACTATTTAATGTGGCACTATTTCCTTGTGCCACTGTTTCTAACACACTCTGCAGCATGGACGGGTGGTAAATTGTCCATGAGCGTAGAGATACAAAGAAACCCCTTCCCATAATTCCCTTGCTATCTTTCTGTCTCTTTTCCTGCACGACCACCATGATGTGAGGACGCATATTTTGTCTCTCCGTAAATGAGGGGGGCACCCCCTCCCTCAACACTAGTTAGGGTAGTTTAGTTAGCTTCGAAAAGCCTATTATCCATTTTTAATCGTAAAAATGAATTGTAAATTGTTTTTTGTAATATATATTGTATTTCTAATGCAAAATAAAATAGTTAGTCATACCTTATGTATATTACAATTGTGTCGCGTGTCATTTTTCTTGTGTCTGCCATGAATGCCTTCATAAATGTCTTAAGTCGAAAGGCGGCCCTGAGGACAAAGAGATGAAGATTCCCACCAGAACGCCACCAGCGTGAAGAGATCATCTTGAGAAAAGAAAGGAGCCACACCCAGATCCAACATCTCAGGTATGATTTTCTTCTTGCTATTCAGACCCTGATGACTGGCCCATCTTCATGTCTTCATGAGACCGCTTTAAGACATTTACTGTAACACGTCTGTCGGTCACACCTCAGTGACCGGCTGATTGTGGTATACCCTTAAGAGACACCAACATTAATACTGTGGCCTTCTGATTTCTGCCCATCAACCACTACTCTTATGAGCCTATCAGAGAGAAATGATTTAATAATTGAGAAAACATTTCCAGTTATACTGTAGCTAGAAATCTTGTGAAGTAGGCCTTTATGCCATACCTTATCAAAGGCCTTTTATATGTCAAGAGCAATTGCCCTAGAAAGGAAGCCTTTGTCGAGATATAACCATCAGCACATCTGCTGTAGACCTAGCAGAACGGAAACCATATTGCATGTCACTAAGGTTATTTCTGCTGAGGTGGTTGACTATTTAATATGGATTCCAGCAACTTACTCATGACACACAGGAGACTTATTGGTCTGTACTGAAAGGGAGATGACCTGTCAGCTGAATTCTTAAATACAGGGCATACTGACGAGGTTTTCCAGGGTGTTGGGAAGCAATTCTCCTTAAGACAATGCTTAAACAGTTTTGTAAGTATGGGGGCAAGTTCTGGTTGAAGCTTTTTCAACATTATAATTGGAATACCATCAGGGCCAGTTGCTTTACTGGAATCAAGGTTCTTGATTAGCTTGGCGACCTCATGCACAGATATTTGTATGTTGCATAGTGTGTTGTCTGTTGTAGGAGGAAATACAGGGAGTTGATGGCCTTGGTCGCATAAGATAGAATTAGCTGCAAAGTTCTCGGAAAATAGTTTGGCTTTGTCTGATGCTGATGAGATGACTTCAGGTCCATTGATGATGGTTGGGATAGAACGCACACATCTGTTCAGGATCCTGTTTGCTATTTGCCAAAACTGGTGGGCTCAGCTACTTTGGATTCAACAGACTGAGCAATAGTTCTCTTGCATTTTTTATTACTCTTTTACAGTGGTTGCTGGCAGTCCTGAAAGCAGCTTTAGTCTCAGTACATCTATTACGTTGGTAGCTATGGAAAAAGTGATTTCTGTGCACGATGGCAGCAGCACATTCTGGGGAGAACAATGTCTGGCTGTTAGGTTTTTGTCGGAATTTTTTGGACGGTATGAATCGGTCTATACCTACAATTAACCATTCAGTTAGGTATGATACTATAGAGGACACATCCTTTTTAAACATGGAATGCAGAGGTAGATCAGATATAAATGTACAGAAGCTATCCAAGTCAACCATAGAGTATCAATATACTGTATGGTGGAGAGGTACATCTGAAGACTTGTAGCATTTCATTTTTATCTTAACTGATACAACCGAGTGGTCAGAAGCTCCAAGAGGAGATAGAACGGAACATGAACATAGCTCAGGGGAAGTTGTGAGAAAAAGGTCTAGAAAGCTTGCATACTGACTGGTAGTATCGGACACACGGGTGGGTTCATGAACAATCTCTGAGGTCATTGAAGTCACCACAGATGTGAATGTTAGCTGAAGGATGAGCAGAGAGGATGTAGTCAATTTTCTCAGATATGCTCTTAAAGATAGTAACTCCGCTGTTGCGGGGGCGATAGAAGGGAAATATAAATGCAGTGATGTAAGCAAGCTTATTAAAGAAAAGTATTTCTTCAAGAAGAAAGTCCTCCATTTTGACTGAAGAGAAGTGAAGATCCGAGTATTCACAGTAAAAAGTTTAGTATTAAAGGCATTAAAAGTAACAAGCCATTTTTTACCTCACCATGTGGTCTAAACCCAGAAGAGAGACAGTGTCAGAAACACCTATCATCAAAAGTTAGACTGAGAATATTGATGCTACATGCTTTAGACTTTTGCTCATCTACAACTACTTTTAAAAACCTTTTATTTTATGTACTAAGAGGTCACCACTTATCAAAGCCCATAAACAATTCAAAGATAAGGATATCAGGAGGACAGTGAAACAACATAAGGATTTGTAACTGAGATTGGTCAGAATTAGATTATTTAAGAGGACGGCTCCACAAGAATTAGTCATCATTGGATTTATTGGACTTCAAAAATTCCATGATTTGTCAGTTTGTAAGCAGCTCTATGGTTTCATATTCTACAAATGGAAGGTACATGGAAAGAAGTGCTATTCATGAAAGTTCTGTTTAATTTTAGGCACACAGAAGGAGGGGAAAAGGAAAATTGTCTACAATTGTTATAGCTAGACGAGTTCCTGTATTTTACAGGGGGGACCATAGATTGGAGCCCAGTCTAGCACTTACTATACAAATGATAGGGTAGACAAAGACTAGCAATGTCTCTTTTGTGAGAAAGAGGCAGTAGTGAAGAGAAGGAAATCCACAACTAGGATTTGAAGTCGGTTTTGTACTCTGTCAATAAAGTAAAGAGTGCTCAGAGTGGTATCTCCTGAGACATAGCAACAGTACTTCATCTTAAGACATATTTGACTCCTAAACAGATTTGATGGTTGAGAAGATTGAGATGTCCAATTTGCCACTTTGTGCCGTTATCTACATTATCCATGTCACCTTGCTATAAATATGTCTGGCATGGGAATGATTTCTACATAAATGATTTTGCAAATAGTACGTAAATGATAGACTCGATGGATGAGACCCTGACAGATACTTTGACTCAGGATCAGAGTGGACCTGAGAGTCATGGTGACTACACATTTCTCAACGATATATTTTTTATTAACAGAAAGTTCCCATATTTATTGATATATATATATATATATATCTTTTGAAAAAATAGATTTTATGAAGATTTGTATCGCAAATAATGTCTTTGATTGTTTTGGCTCATATTTTCTTTCATCATTCCATTTTTTCTGCATTGCTATCATCCTTCATACCAACATATTACTTTAAGTAAATTTTCATTATGTCACCATATTGGTTGATCCAGGTGTGCAGAAATATTTTCATTCACCAAAAATCAATTGCCAAACACTTGCAATATCAAAAGCTTTGAACGTGGTATAACTAGGTCATTTATTTGACTGGAGATTTACTGAAAAAAAAAAAAAAATAACCAATTATAATTAATCTTTTTTCTTTTTGATATTTCAAATTAGTTTTTTTCTGAGCAAGTAATCACTGCAGAATGTTCAACATAAAAGTAATAGAATCAGAAACATTTGTTACCATTTCAATAAAAGAGATTAGCTTGATTAAAAGTTAAGGATTCACATCTGTACATACTTAGAAGTAAAAGCAATATATACTGGTCCCCCCCCCCCATATTTCTGGATAAAAATACAAAGAATTAGAATAGTGGCTGAAACAAAACTAAAAATAAATATGTCAACTGCATCTAAGTTCTTTAGTAATGAAGAAACTTTTTCAACTTCTCCCCCAAAAGAATCATAATCGGCAAGGGAATTATTGGAGCATGACATGATGATTTGGTTACTTGTATTTTATGACATATGACCCATCCACGAGTTAATGCTAAATAATTCTATACGTAAGGTAATTATTTTAAATCTACATGATGCATTGCTCTCAGAATAAATTGTTTCCAAATTACATTGCATTATGCTTAGAAGGAAACTTCTAAAGTAGTAACCTCAAACATCCCTCTCTACTGAACACTGTATAGATACTTGATGGCTGACTGACTAGGACAGTTTCCAAATGTTCATATCAGAAATACCCCTATGCTCCATGTTTAAAAGAATACATCTTCCATAGCTTAACTGAATGGTTAACCATCGCCATAGACATTTACATAATTTCCAAGAAATTCCAACAGAAATAAAGATCTAGCTATATTACACCTCTGAATATGCTGCCAAAATTGCACACAAAAACCACTACTTCAATTGCTTTAAACGTAATAGACATTTCGAAACTTAAGTTGCTTTTTGGACTACTAGCAACTACTGCAAAAGGATTATAGAAAACATGAGTCATATTCTCAGTCCATCATTTCCAAAGTAGAAGAACCTAGGCTTACTCCTATGAGTTTTGGTGAATAACAAACAACGTATTGAATAGATGCATACTCTCTATTCCAACCATCATAAACAGACCTGAGATGATTTCATCAGCATCTGACAAAGCCAAACTCTTTGCCAAGAACTTTGCACCAAACTCGACCCTGTGCGATCAGGGTCACCTACCACCTGAATTTCCTTCAAAGACTGAAAATAATCTGAGCAGCATCCACATACCTGTTTGTGATCATCAAAAACCTTGATGCCAGCAAAGTAACTGATCCTGACAATATTCCAATCATAATACTCAACAAGCTGCAAACAAAACTAGCATCCATTCTTGCAAAGCTGTTTAATCAATGCCTAAAATGCTTCCTAACAGCTTGGAAAATGTCAATCTGGCTAGTATTTAAAAAGATGTCTTTTGCATCTCAGTACAGACCAATTAGTCTTCTGTCTGTCATGAGTAAGTTGCTGGAATCTATGATAGAGAAATTGTCAAGCAGCTCAGCAAAAAAACACCCTGTTCTGTGGTTTCTGTCCTGAGAGATTTACAGCTGATGTACTGACTAATTTCACATAGGATCAGTGAATCTATTGACAGGGGTTTCCTCTCTAGAGCAAAAGCTCTTGATCTATCAAAAGTATTTGATATGGTTCGACATAAAGGTCTACTTCACAAGATTCCCAGTTATGGAATATCTGGAAATATCTTCTCAACCATCGAATACAGGTTTATACAAGAAGTCGTCGATGGGCTGTGCCTCAAGGTTCCATCCTAGGCTCAACTCTTGTGAAAATTTTCGAAATCTGATAAAATCACAGCAAATCTGATGCCATTTTTTGATTCATCAGGTCAAAAAACGTACCCAAGTAAACTTTTAAGGTCACATCATTTTTTTAATGTAAAATATTTAAAAAAAATAAAAAAAATGTAATCATTAAAATATCACCCAAGTGATATCGCTGACAATTTATGCAAAATGGTCTGGGTTAGTGCAGATCATGGTGAAAAAAAAAAAAAAAAAAATGACTAAATTTCCTAACATTCTCAAATTGGAGCTTTGTTACCAAATGAAGTTTCATGCAATACCGAGTTCATTTATTCATAAGGAAAACTCTGAAATAAGTTCAATGGCTGTAACCTTTGCTTCAGTAAAAATCACTGTGCAGCCGCCTTTTCAGTGGGTATCCATTATTTCTAAAAATAACAGGAGGTGAGACATTCATTGTTATAGTTTTATTTTCTTCATACTGCCACCATATAATATGCATGCTCACATACACATGAACAATAGCAAACAAGAAAAAAAAATTTTAATGAATTCTTATCAGTTTTTAATTCAAATCTAATCTTTATCAATATGATTCTTATCTTTATAGCAAGAATAGAATAAGGTTTTATAATAGAAAGGTTATCTTGCATCGTTCATCTTTCTCTATATAAAGGTTAGGTTGGTTGTTTTTGTTTTACAGCATATCAACCCTTTTCGGGTTATTTAATGACTTTTACCCTCTGCAGGGGGGCAGTCGGCATATTCTAATGCCCCACCGACAGGGCCATAAAGGTTAGGTATGTGTATATGTTTATATATTTGTATGTACAGGATTCATTCCTAAACTAAACTGATTATTAAAAATTTTGGAACACATCTGCTAGATGTAAATGTATGGAATATGGGCTATATCTAATATTTTTCATAATAAAATTGAAAATAAAGCAGAGGATTAAAATATCAAAAAATCATACAATGCCCAAGCCACAATTTTCAATGGAGGCAGACATAAACTAAGGCTGAAAAGAATCTGGTAAAGAAAACCAATTTCAGGTCTTTATATTTAAAACTGGCGGTACTAAGAGTGTAATATTTATTTATTACAAAAGATTAGAACCGATGTTCTAATCTTTTGTAATAAATAAATATTACACTCTTATTTTCGATTTTTCTTGATAATTGAACTATCTGCTGCTGAGGTTCTCTCCACTAAACTTTATATATATATATATATATATATATATATATATATATATATATAAAGGGAAGCAAATTTTAAATTAAATCACAAAAGCCATTTTTATCATACAAATATATGGCTAAGATTAATTTTTAAAATACAAATTTCAGGCATATTGTGTAATCTAGAGATCCAATTTTCACAAACTATGCATTAAATTAGGTTGTATTTTGGTAATAACATATCAAATGTCTTCCAAATGGTCTATCATGTCTGGTTTATTAGCACAGACAGGGAACTTCACATATCCCCAAAGAAAATAATCTAATGGGTTTAAATTACATGAACAAGATGGCCAGTTAAAAGTTCCATTTTGTGAAATTATTCATTCATAAAATGTTTATCTTAGTAAACTGATTTTATCATTTGCAAATGTTGTTCGGATGTCAGTCTCTTCATGATGAATTGCCAAGCTGACCTTAAAGTAACCAATAGTTGCCGAATTTGTAATTAAAAAGAAAATAGAGTTGTCAATTTGAAGTTCAACGTTTCTATATAAAAAAAAAAAAATACACCATATATATATATATATATATATATATATATATATATATATATAAAAATATAAAAGGTCCAAGATTTAAACTTGGAGTTTGATGCATCTCCGAAAGATAAAACTTTTGTTGGCTTCTCTATGAATGGAGCACTCTGAACATGTAAGATTCTTCCCCCAAATATGAATCTCCTAAGATCACATATCTTAATAAAACTGAATACAAAATTTTAAATGTTGCATTCTAGCAGCAGACAAATTGGCCGAGAGAATTTGCCAAACAGAAAACTGTTTGCACCTTTTTTATATTTCATTTCCAAGATTAAATTCAAGATATAAACCTTATATCTAGAATCCTTATTACAATTTCAATCAAATTACATTACACGATTTTGATTACATATATAATACAAATATTTGGGGGTTTCAGCTAAAGAGATCTTACGGAATTAAAATTTAGGAAATCTTACTTAATTGGTGTCCATCGATAAAATTTAATGCAAATCTCAAATATTTGAATTTTCCAAAAAATTTTGCCCATATTATGTTCCTTTAAAACCCTTTACAAAAAAGAAATTAAAATTATATTCATTAGCTCATATTTAATATCTATCGCTTAAATTAAAAAAAAAAAAATTGGAGGAATCTGAATTTTCACAAATGATTTCTGCCCCCTTTATATGAAATTAAATTAAACTAAGTATAGCCCACATTACGATCATTTAGATCTAGCAGCTAAGTTTCAAAATTCATAATGACCGATTAATTAGATTAGAATCCTGTACATACAAATACATAAAACCTAATATGGAAGGATAATAAAAAAGAATGGATAAACATTATAGTGTTAGAAATTATTTTAATAATCCCAAACAATTTAATTTGTTTTAACTACTGTTACAAACTCTGTGAGCAATAATATGAAAAAAAAAGTAAAAAGAAAAAAAATGTTCTCTGGATTTAATATATATGTTGAACAATAGGGAAGGGAAAAAACTCTTCTAAAGCTGTAAAAATGTGAAAATCAGTGAAAAAGAGAACCGAAACAAACATGAATTTACAATTCCTAATCTACTTTATTTACAAATTAGGAGTAAAATATTACGGGGATGGAAAATCTGATGCTAATGTCCTAATATGCCGAGTGGAAAACTGTCAGTGCAAGAGCGAAATGAAAAAAAGAAAGAGGGTAGACTCACAGTTCCTTTCTCTTTTTGATGTGGATAATATCAGCTTGTATTTCTTTTAGCTAAAACATCTGTGTTGACAAGTTTTGTTTGTTAAATCTTTAATCTTTTTTTTTTATCTTTCTCATAACTATGATGCTGGGATCTTCTTTCCATATCATCATCATCAGGATTAGGGGCTATATATCTGTTCATTTTTCATAGCCATAAGCTGAAATATTTCTTTATTTCTTCTCTTTCGTCTGTCATGGTCCAGAGACGCAGCAGAATTTCAGTGTTTTCCTCTCTGTGTCTCATGTCCAAATGACTATCTCATTTTTTTCATTTTGTTTCCCTTCACAGCGCAGGTGGGTGTGAATCACTTGTGTTTGACCAGGTCAAACGCTGCATCATTGTCTACCCAAACATGTCAGACTCCTGGAGGGGGGGGGGAAGAGTTTAAACATGTTTCACACACTCATATATAATTTTTCTCTTTTAAATGTTTTTTTTCAGGGTGACAATAAGTAAGAGCCCCCCCCCCAAAAAAAAAGATATATTTTCCTGCAATTTAAAATTAAATGTTTCTTTTTAAAATACATAATCCCATTCTGCGATCATGTAACACTATATGTTGATGTTGAAAACAACTTAATATTCAATAAATATCAGAATTTGAGTCCACAGGGACTATAATTTGACTATTTACAAACGATTATTTTTTTTTTTTTGCATGTAACAGCAAGATAAAGCAGTATATAGTCAAGCATCATCATCATCAGCTGAGTGAAGTATTAGTATTGTTTATAATGTAAACAAGATGACAATAGTTTTTCCAAGATAATTAAATTATAAAAGTTGTGAACCAAAATTTATAGAAGAAAGAGAAATTTTATTTCGCAATGTTTACAAGAAGGTATGAGTTGGGTTAAATAGAGTATATTTTCTACTTAAATACAATGCATAATTTCAAGTGATAAAATATGTTTATGTTGTTACATGCATGTTTTGCAAAGCGACATCAAAAGCAGCAGCAGCTTTAAGTTTTTTTTATGTAAAAAAGATAACCACTATTTTTTCCAATTAACTTTAATTATAAAAGTTGGAGTTTTCATGCCATCAATACACGAGTTTGGAGGGTTTTTTTTTTTTAGATAGAAATCACTCCAGACAAGGCATGAAACTACTTGATGAGCTTAAATTTTTTTAAAAACTAGCCAACAATAAATGGTACTATGAATACTCAGAAAATAGCAATTATTCCTCTTTGTCAAAAAAATCACCCATAGAATGTGAGGACGAAAGAATAAAATAAGGGAAGTGAGAGCTACAAGACTGCAAAATGTAAATCAGTTTAATTTAGTAGTTAAAAAGTTGGAAAAATTTCCAATGAATCATCAGTTGATAAATACAAGTTAACGTATTTCATATAATGAGCATTCTGTGTGGTGTACCTGAAGCAACACACTAGTGATTATTATTGTAGCAATAAAGTTTGTCACAGAAAGTTTAAATTCACAATGAGTTAAAATCAAGTGGAAAATTCCATTTAATAGTTTTTAAATTGGGACAACATGGCAGGGTATGAGTTAATGGAAAGAAAATCCAAAAAAGCCGAGTTTGGATGCCACTTTTTAAAGCTCTTTGTTCACCTCTCCAAAGAGAAAATGAGGAAAAGCTTACATAATATGAAAAAAAAAAAAAAAAAAATGAAGCAACAAAGAACCTCAGCGATTGTTGTTGATATTTTGTTGTTCCTTTTATGCTTTACTAGCCTGGGTGTCCGGCGTTGCCCAGGTGTTTGGAGGTGTGTGTTGAGGAAAAAAAAAAAAGAAAGTGGTAGTAGGCAGGCAGGCTCAAATCCGTACCACGAAGGAGAAAAAGAACATGGAAAAAAAAACAAAAAAAAAAAAAACGTGACGTCTTTGCTGTTGCACCCATTGCCAAACTGGAAATGACGTAGGTGTAAATTAAAGCTAGACAATCGAAAAGAGGGAATGACTTTGGAAAATATGAGCAAAAAAAATGTGACCCCTTCCTGTAGAAAAGTGCCCAGTTGAGGGTAAAGGAATTAATGTTTTTAGCCAATTTTTCGATATTTGTTTTCCGAAGGGTCAAGCTTCAAAACAATACCAATTTCGTGAAAATCCGTCGCCTCTGTCGAAAGTTTTAGACAGACATACAAACATACATACATACACTTAAACAGACAGGTGAGATTTATATTATAGACTAGCAGGGGTACCCGGCGTTGCCCGGGTGTTTGGAGGTGTGTGTTGGTAGGGAGGGGGTAGATTAAAACAACCCTGTTAAGAAAAAAAAAAAAAACGTTGGCCGGTTGTTTGGAGGTGTAAAAAAAAATACTTTTAGTATAAAGGTAGGCTTGAACCCCGAACGTTTGATGCAGAGGTGGAAAGGAAATGGAAAAAAACAACCCTGCGACCTAACCATCTCGACCACGGGAACAGATGAATTGATAAGTGTGTTAAGTTGACGTTTATAAACCGAAATTAGCAGGTGCGACAACGTCAAGTTGCAGAAGCCTGTTTCTGTTTTCCCTGCTACGCGGTGATCAAACAATAAAAAAAAAACACAAAAAAACTAACATAAGGCAAACGAACGATGAAAACAGAAAAAACGAACACGTGAAAAATGGCTTAAATAAGCCTGTTTCGATATTAAAATTAAAAAAATCGGTGGGTACCCGGGTGTTTTTGGGTGTTGCTAAAAATAAGCGAAGTAAAAAAAAAAAAAAAGCAGAAAAACGAACGTTACGTGAAAAATGGCTGGTTCAATATTTAAATTTAAAAAATCGAAAAAAGAAAACATCTCACAGCACGATTCGAACCCAAAACGTTTAGATAATGAACCAAGGCCTTAACCAACTGAGCTAACGCGACGTACAGGAAATTTGTTCGGTTTTTCAACTATTTAAAGTAAATCAGGTCACAAAATGATGCATGCATAGAATCGGTCATTGTCACAAGAGGACCGTTTTTGTTGACCGCATCCCGTCAAAAATTGTCAATTTCGGGGTGTAAAAGTTAACGTTTTTGGCCAATTTTTCGATATTTTTCGAGCAAAGGATGGAGTTTCGATGTGATACCGAGTTTGTGAATTTTCGTCGTGCCGGTTGAATGTTTTTAGCAGACATCCAAACATACACATACATACATACATACATTTTCGCTTTTATATATATAGAAGACTAGCGGGGGGTACCCGGTGTTGCCCGGGTGTTTGTAGGTGTGTGTATGGGTGGGGGTAAGTAATAACCCTGAAACGATGTTAAAAAAATCGGAAAAACCAAAACAAAAAAACAAAAACAAAAAAACGCTGTGTGTATGATGGGGGAGGGGGGGTAAACTAAAGAATAAGCGAAGTAAAAAAAAAAAAAAAAAAAAAAAAAAAAACGTTGCCCGGTGTTTAAGTTGGTTTGTTGTTTTACGGCATATCAAGCTTTTTCAGGTTATTTAATGCCGAATCTAGTTATTTTGAGGAACGATTTTTAATGGAGTATATATTTTTTTTAAGTCAGATTTTATTTAACCCATAGTTGGGACCCTAACAGGTACTACCACTCTGGGTCAGAATCGACCTGGGAGCAATGGCAATTAAAAGGTGGCTCCACACTCCCCAAGGCCCGCAAGGTGGGGGCCTCACCATCGGATATAGTTTTAGGTCATATCCAGGACCCAGGTGTTTAAAGATGTAAAAGAAAAAAAAATAGTTTTGGTCGGGAGGCGGGACTGAACCCGTAAGCCTTGATGCGGAGGTGAATCAAATGCCAACCACTTAACCGTCTAGGCCAGGATTAAGAGGAATTGATTATAGTGTTAAAATAAGGCTTATAAAGTGAGTGAAAGAGGTTTGATTGACAGATAGTCGCTAAATGAGGTCATCACGAGAGCATTACGAGATGACGCAGCAGTATTTTGTTTAATGCGGGACAGCTTTTTGGGGTTTGTTTACTTTGTTTCAATGTGGGGCAGTTTTCCCTTCCCCAAGATGATGGTGGGAGGGGGTGACCGGCTCCCCAAATGAAAGGGTATATAAACAGTTCTAAGTGATAGTAACGACCCCGCGACCGTCGGCAAGAAAAGCCTTTGCAAGACGTACACGAAATGTTCACGCACATTTTGCCTTTTATATATATACTAGCGAGGGGTACCCGGCATTGCCCGGGTGTTTGTAGGTGTGTGTGGTGTTAAATAAAAAAGAAACCGAGGAGGGGGGGGGGGGTAGGACGGAACCCAAAGCCCTGAGGCGAAGTTTGAAAATAAAATCGGCCAGCCAGAATGAGTTAGTGAAAGATTTTTGAAAGTAGCAATGTAAGCATTGTTATAAGCGAAGTAAGAAAAGAAAACAACGTTTTAATTAAGCGGGGGGGGGGGATTATCAAAACATAAAAAAAAAAACACAAAAAAATCTAACGTAAGGCAAACGAACACGTGAAAAATGGCTTAAATAAGCCTGTTTCGATATTAAAATTTTAAAAATCTGTGGATACCCGGGTGTCGCTAAGAATAAGCAAAGTAAAAAAAAAACAAAAAAAAAACAGGAAAACGAACGTTACGTGAAAAATGGCTTAAATAACACAGGGTTCAATATTTAAATTTAAAAAATCGAAAAAAAACAAAAAAACATCTCACACCACGATTCGAACCCAAAACGTTTACATAATGAACCAAGGCCTTAACTACCTGCGCTAAAGCGGCGTATATAAAGTTTATTCGGTTTATCAACTATTTAAAGTAAATCAGGTCACGAAATCATGACGTCATCTGACGCATGCGTTGTTGACCCTCCCCCCTGTCAAATCTGTCTAGACATCTCTCTCTCACTATCTCTCTCTCTCACTTCGTCTGCCTTACTCTAAAGACTGGAAAATGGCATCTGGCTGTTTTTATTTAAAAAAAAAAAAAAAAAACTTTGATCGTTAATATTTTTTGTAAGCATATTTTTTTTTTTACTTCACATGTTTGGCTTGACTTTATTTTTTGTTTAACTATCGTATCTACCTATTTTGAATGTGGTAATAACTTTGGTAATGTTGCCATAGCGTAGAAGTTCATAGTTTAGCTTTAATTAAATTTTTTTTACCAATAACAACATTTTTAAATTGTAAATTCCGACCGCCATTAGAGGTTGCCGACGTCAAGATCACGTGACATGACTCAGCGGGTTTTAAATACAAGTTGACCCAAAATAAACGGCCGCGTGTATACTTTATGTAGAAGAGTTGGCGGCCGTATTTTTTGGGGCAGTTATGAATCGATTTAAAAATATGTAATGTTTAACATTAAAATGTCACTTTTTTGGGGTCCCCCCCCTGCAGAAAATCGATCAGTTGACGCACTTCTGATGGTCACTTTGGGCCAATTTTTCGATATTTGTCGTCCAGAAGGTGGGGCTTTCATATGAGACCAAGTTTGTGAATTTTTGTTGTGTCTGTCGAAAGTTTTTAACAGACACACAAACATAGATACATTTTCGGTTTTATATATATAGACTAGCGAGGGGTACCCGGCGTTGCCCGGGTGTTTGTAGGTGTGTGTGAAAAAAAAACCGAAATGTGAAAAAAAAAAACAGGTGTCCATGAAAAAAAAACTGAAGCCTTGACGACGCGCAGTTGGAAAATAGTAAAGTGTGAAAAAAAAAACAGGTGCGCGTTTTTGATTGACGTGACGGCGATAGCTATTCAGCAGTTAGCATTTTGTGCGGGACAGTTTTTAATGAGGTCAATAAATCGGTTTGTTTGTTTTTAAAAACCCGCTCCCTCGTCTTGAAATGAAAGCTACCGTCTGATATGACGAAGTCGACATTGACCAAACGTTACTTAGCTCTCTAGAGACCACTGGCTCTGGGCCTGTGATTAGAGTCGAGTTTCGCTTTTTGTTTATACCGAAAACCGAATGTAACGCGTGCCGATGCGGGAAATGTGGAATAATTAACGTTTGAAAGTCAATAAAATTAAATAGACAGGCGAGCTCCGTGGTTAACTGTGAGATATTACAATTTATAGAGGATATAAAAAGTTTTAAGAAGTTGTGAAGCGAGTGAGCGCTTCTCTAAAAGAAGCCTTTTGTGGACATCGAGGAAAAGCGTACATACATACATACATACATACATACATTTTTGCTTTAATATTCATAGATAGATTACATAGAAGAGCGGAAGGTGACTGCTATAATCACAAACAAAGTAGAAGTTTAGGGTTTCTGCTATTAAAACACTGACAATGATGGCTACTGCTATAAATATAGAGAGATGTCACTACATTAAGCATCTACTGATCTACATATGAGAGACGAACTACCGTTTCTGTTGACTGGAAGGATTATGACAATTATTGGCAATCGAATAATGCTTCCCTTCAATGTTGTTACTGTAGTACAGTAAGAGAGGAAATCAATTAAGTTACCATATGCCAACAGTCAGGTAAAATATCTAGTTTAGAGAGGATGGAGAAGGAGATCAGATTAAATATTTAGATGCAAGTTTGTAAAAGGTTTAATTGGAAATATTTCATTCAGGGTTAACATTAAGCAGAGAATGGAAAATTTTATTAGAGAAGTATGGTGCAGAATATGACATCACTGACAGAAAATCCAAAATGAGACAGTGAAGATGAAAGAAAGATCTCTTTTGGCTTGTGAGATGAGGGAGGGGGTGTTTGAACACTATTTTTTTAAAACTATGCCTTTGTTTGCTTCTCTGGGGAGCAAGCAAAGGGAAGCTAACATTAATAGTGCAATAATGAACATGAACCACTGAACAACAATATTACTTTTAATGCATCTAAAACCAAGCTCCTATCTTTACATCATCAACACTCTGATCTCCATCTGGCATCAATTGAAATGAATGGCTCTCGTCTTTAGGAGGCTCCATGTTTTGACAAGATTCTGGGCTTAATTAACCTTTACTCCTAATCTAAAATGGAACACATACATCAAATCCGTTGCCAAGGTCGCTGGAAAAATGGTGGGATCCTTCTATTGATCCAGTAGATATCTACCTGCTGATGCAATTTTCTACCTAATATAAGAGCCAGATACGTCCAAGGATGGAGTGTTGTTGCCACATCTGGGCAGTAGCTGCTAGAAAGACCTTATCTTGCCTTGACAGAGTTCAAAATAGACTTCGTAGCGTAGTGGGGGATGCCCTTTTCTCTTCCCTGCAACCTCTTTCTCACAGAAGAGATGTTGCGAGCCTGTCTCTGCTTTATCGTTATTTTCATGGCAAGTGCTCATCTGAGCTCCAATCTGTAGTCTGCCCTCACCAAACATTCATGAGAAACACTCGTCTAGCAAAAAACACTATCAATAGTTTCCCCCGCTCTTTATCTGTGCCTAGACCTAAACGTAGATGGCATGAACAGAGCTTTATTCTTAGAACTGCACACCTGTGAAACTCTCTTCCATTTGCCTGCTTTCCAGCTGACTACAATACAGTCGTCTTCCAGTCCAATGTAAACAAGTTCTTGATGAGCCATTCCCCTTAAGTAACCCACCAAATTTACATTTCTAATGATTCCTATGATATTGTCCCTTTGACTACTGTCCACTCTTTAACCCTTATCCTCGAGTGGCCTCTGGGCCTTGATAAGTGGTGATTTCTTTGTTAATAAAAAAAATTAAAAAAAAAAAAAAAACAGAATTTTGCCAGGGTCACCCATACTGAATTTATATTAAGAAAAATAGGCTCCACATTTTGGCAAAGTTTCAAAAAAATCTAATGGCTGGATAAAAAGTTATGAGGCAAAACATGTCATTTTGGGGCATTTTTTACCTCTTTTGAGCCCCTGGGGACGCAATGGGAATTTTTGCAAAAAAAAATTATTTTTTACTGTTCACATTTATTTAATAAAATAACAATTTGTGGCAAAATTTTGTTTCCTGACTAGGGCAATGAACGCCGTTTTTTTCCCCACTCCTGACACATCCCATCCCTTAAACTGGGCACTTGGAAGTGCTTGAATGCCGTAATGCCAGTGCAAGCAGATTGTGTTGACCATCATCTGATGGGTTGAGAGTACTGGATAGACAGTTCCTGGCTGCTGTTCCCGACTGGTAGTACGGGTGCCCTAACTCTTTGGTAGCGCTTAGAGTGGCTGCTCTATCAACAGTTGTATAATATTGGGATGTTCGTAGTGCCATGTCACGCATGGAAAGGGACCCTGCACTCCTCCCCGGTGGGCTATCCTGAGGCCACAATCCTAGTAGATGGAGGGACAGCTGATGGTCTGCTTGTGTTGCATGTCTGGTATTCTGCATGACTACTTACTCAGCACCCCTTACCTAAACTGAAACTCTTAAAAATAACAGTACATTAAAAAATTATGCTAAAACCAGGCCAAAACTCAAACAAAACCAACCTGCCTTCTCCCTTGAGGTTTGCATTTACGAACATCCGTGGGCTTAGAACTAATTTAAATGATGTTGAAGCATTTCTCCTAACAAATACCCTGGATATCTTAGCACTAAGTGAGACTAACCTACATTCCTCCATCCCCTCTAATTACTTTAACATGCCTGGATATCTCCCACTCTGCCGTAAGGACTCTGACAGACATATGCATGGGCTTGGAGTCTACATTCGAAACACCCTCCCCTTGACTAGAGAAACTACACTAGAATCGGACGACCAAGCCTTTATGTGCTTTAGACTTAACATGCAACATAACATTAGCTACTTTTATTTTCTCTACTGCTCTCCTTCGACCCAGGATTGTACTCTAATAAACAAAGTCTCTGACAGCATAGATACAGCACTTTCCCGCGACACTAGCGCACAAGTGCATGTATTTGGTGACTTTAATGTCCACCACAGCAACTGGCTTGGATTTTCTACTTACAGACGCAGCTGGTAGCATAACACATAGCTTCTCTATATCTCATTCCCTATCACAGATGGTTACATTTCCAACCCGTTTCGCAGACCAGCAAGAACAACATGCATCACTTCTAGATCTGTTTTTGACCACAGTTCCCGATGACTGTGTAATGAATGCCCACAACCCTCTAGGGAATGCCGATCATGCAGTGGTAATTGTTGTAATCGCCCTAAACTCTAGAGCCAAAACTGAAGAGCCACTGCTCAAAACAACGAGATATTATAAAAAGGCTGACTGAGAAGCCATCAGGGACACTCCATGGCAAAATATTTTTTCACTTCCTGCTGAACATTGCGTAAATGAGACCACTGAATGGTTCAAAATGGCAATTGAAGCACGTTCCCACGCACTAATTCTATAGCAAGCCCCACTCTCCCCAATTGTTTACTTCTACTTGTGCAGCTGCCATAGTGCAAAGGCAGCATGCGTACCGCAAATTTAACCGACATAAGTCCAGATCAAACAGACAGAAGTATATAGAAGCCAGAAACAACAGTAAGAAAGAAATAGCAACAGCTAAGAGAGAATTTACTGAAACCACCAAAAAACGCATCGAAGCACAGAAATTGCGAATCCGTGACTTCTGGAAAATCTACAACAGTGTAGTAAATAATGGGCAATCAACAATTCCCCCACTATCCAACAATCAAGAGGTTGTTTGCTCTGCAACTGAGAAGACTAACATGCTTGCCAGACGGTTTGCCTCCAACTCCACACTGGACCCTGCTAACCACCCCCCTCCCTGACTTTCCTTTGCGGACAGACGCCACACTAGACGATTTGAAAATCACCTCTTCTATCATAAGAAATCTTGACACTGCAAAAGCATGTGGACCTGATCTCATCCTGCCTGTGCTATTAAAAAAGTTTGCCACCGAAGTAGCTTCGGTTCTCTCCAAACTTTACAACAGATGCCTTAATGAATCTTGCTTCTCTGCCTGCTGGAAAACTGCTTCTGTAGTACCAGTTTTCAAGAATTCTGGTGAAAGAACTGACCCAGTAAATTATCGCCCGTTAGCTTCCTCCCACTTTTTCGCCAAAATATTTGAGACCATAATTAACCAAGCTCCAGTCCATCACCTTACAGATGCTAAACTTCTGACTGACCAACAATATGGATTTAGACAAGCCCGTTCCACAGCAGGCATCCTAACTGTAATCTCAGAACGTATATACCATTCACTGGACTAAGCAGGGGAGGGTAGAGCGGTAGCTCTAGATATATTTAAGGCTTTTGACAGGGTATGGCATGAGGGTCTTCTCAAGAAAATCAGATCATACGGAAGAATACTTAACATAATTAAATCCTTCTTAGATAAGAGAAAAATCCAGGTTGTCCTTGATGGTCGTACATCCATACAATATGATATAAATGCGAGAGTGCCTCAGGGGTCTATCCTTGGACCTCTGTTATTCCTAATATTCATAAATAACCTTCTCTGTGAGATTAGTATATATACTGACGACACCATGCTCTATAACAGACACGACAGGAAAACAAATGAACACATATCTAAAGAAATGGCAGAAACATTAGAAGATGACCTCTGATCCATAGTGGAATGGGGACAAAAATGGATGGTCACATTCAATGCTGCCAAGACTAAACTTGTTTCCTTCAATAATTACAAGAAACCTTCCCTACTGCCAATAGCAATGGCCAATGACTCTTTATCTGAAAGTATATCTTTTAAACTTATCGGCCTAACGTTCACAGGAAACATGAGTTGGAACAATTACCTTGAGAACATTGTCAGGACTGCTGCAAAGAAGGTGGGTTCTCTCTTCCGTGCTAGAAAGCTATTAACGCCCGAAAGTATCCTATACCTCTATAAGGCTACCATTCGCTCATGTATGGAGTATTGTTGTCATATTTGGGCTGGTGCATCTCCCACTAGTTAATTCGTATGATTATAAAGAGACGTCACTATCTACCGAGCATCTACTGACTTACATGTCAAAGAAATCAACAGCAGTTCTGTCCATAAAGATAATTATGGATAAACCAAGGGGATTAAGGATTTTCATCTAATCTAAGCTACATTATTTCAGAGTTTTGTCTCCTAGGCTAGTTGCCTTGCCAAGGATTGAGGGGCCAGCCTATCCTGCTAGATCATTCAGTTGATTTTTTGTTCTTTTTGGATTGAGGGGAGATACGGATTCATACGCAAGTCCAAGTGATACAACAGGTTAAACAGAACTATAACACTACATGCTGAACCCACAGTAAATGCTGTTAATCACTGCATTAGAGCCAGCAGATACAATTTAAAGAGTTTCCTAACCCTGGAGTCATGACTCAAAATTGAGGGGAGAGATGAGCAAGAAATTTTCTGGGGATCATTAAGCCATAAAGATGATTATGTACTTAAGATGATCATCTAATTCGCAAGGTAAGAAGCACCGATTATTACCGAGTAGTTATAAATCTAAAAAAGAAAATTAAAGAAATGAAATCGCTTAAAAGGCAAATACACAAAACTGAACTATTTGTCTCTTCTCTCACATTTTCCTTTGACGTCATTGTGAGAAGGGATCAAATAGCATCTTAATTATGACAAAGGGAAGAAGATTGAAGTAACTCGATAATAGTTGGGAAACACACATAAAACAGATTTTGTGCAACACAATCATATGGGGAGCCCTATAAATACAGTTTCAGTGTTGATAAGAGAATTTAAGTTTTCTTGGAGTTGTAAAGACATAAAATATAAGAATCAATCAAGGTAAGAATCTGTTATATCACACAAAAAAGAAAAAATATGCAAATAAATCACTTAAAATCCAACTGGGTTATTTCCCTTACTATTGGTTCCATTAAACGTAGAATGTGCTGTGTCCAACAGTTCACTGCTTCTCATTATTCATCAAGACACAAAGCTCTCCATCATGTTTGAAACTTTGTATAATTTTTTTTTTAATAATTTATTTTAATTTTTCTACATACTGTTTACATTCTTTTAATTTATCTGTTTAAGATTAAGATTTTGGTATAGTTTTTTAGATGGATCACGGAATATGGAAAAGTTGAAATGGGGGTGGTAGTCATCGAAAAAAAGTTGGGAGCTACTGATTTAGAAAAATCCACACAGATTCACAGTTATATGCATAGAATGCTTACCATAAAAACTAAAAAAAAAAAAAACTGGTGAGAAAAAAAAAAAAAAAAAAAGACACAAAGCTTTTATAAAATGCAGCATTATTTGCATAACAAATATCCAAATGTACCATTGGACAACTGCAAACTGATTGACCAGAGTGGAAAAGTAGACTTACTGTAAATAACAGCTGCTTGTTGAAGAAGCAGGTGCTCTTGTTGTCATCATAATCAATAGAAGTCTAGAGCTGCCTGGAACGGTCAATACAGAAGTTGTGGTTATATTGCGTAGTAATACAGTTTACATGTGCATATGAATGACAGCAGATATTAAAGCTAACTTAACCAATGTTTGTTTCATGAGGCTTTTTTCTGTATAGTTTAATCACACAAAATACATGCTAAATATTCCTCAGTTTGAGGATTTAATTTTGTTTAAAAACAACTTTGATTTTAATTATTCTAATCAGGTTTAATTTGCCAACAATTTATCACATAGTTTTTACTAATTGTTTTTCTATCACTCTCACCGTTATCATGTAACCTATTTCTTACAAAGTTTTTGTTTCATTACAAAGTGAAATCATAAGAAAGTGTGGTTGCAGCCGTATTCTTTCGTTTTCTACTGCTTTTCCATCAATTTGGTTAAGCAGGCTTTCTCCCCCACATGCACCACATTTTGAACCAATGCAGTGCATGAGATGGCAAGCCATCCATAATTTCACTACGAAAGACCAACCACATGTGGGCTAGAAATATTTTTTATGGTGGTTTTACTTCATTTGCCATGTTAAAATTTTACTTGGAAATTATTTAAGGGAAGGAACCCAAATCCTACCCTGGCTTTTAATAAATTAGTGTAAGAGAACCAACAATATCTGATGAGATAAGATAAATGGATTGATCATAGTAAAAGGTCACATAGAGGTTCCCTTTTGATCAACTACTACATTAAGGTTTACGGACGATAACAATCCTTCCCAAGAATTGATTTACTAATCCTTGATCCTCACTTTATCATCTGAAGTGTTTACCAAGGAATAATCAGGTAGCATTGTTTTTTAAATCTTTGATATAACTCCACAAGGAATTGAATACTTGGCTCCATTAGCAAATACTAATACCATTATGCCAAATAAGTTTATTAAATAGTTTTGTTAACATAGAAGATTCATATGGATTCCTTTTGTGGGAAGTGGATATATTTGAAGATATTAAAACTTTTATTAAATAGCACAGCAAGGGAGTTCTACAACCTCAACAAAGCATTCAGTATCAGTTGGTCGGATCTCTGTCATTGCATTGGTTCCTATCTTCTCTTTTCTCTGTCAGTGTCATTTTCTCAATAACAGCTTTCATAAATGTTAATAAAGAAAAACATTGACAAATGCAATTCGGTTTTAAAAATCTCTTAGGGGTTTTATTCTTTCTTCATAACTTATATATGTACATGCTTAAAACATCCAGCCCTTTCCCATTAGAAATATACAACAGTTATTCAAATACTCTCTTTGCTGGTTCAGTTGAAAGAGCACAATTTCTCTATTCGCCACATCAGCTTTGCAGCTTCCTGTGCACGAGACACAGCTGTTACTCAACTTCTAACTGAAAAATTATATTTGATTTTAAATGGTACATTCCAATGCAAACTACCATATTTTTATGCACACACCTTATCTAGCTGGAAAAGCAGAACCAAAATTGTTTTTTTGGGTTTTTTTTTTTTTGATTTCCAAGAATATTTTGTAGCAATATTATTTTCATACTAAATAGTTAATAAAAAAAACAAAAAAACAATATTTATTATAAAAGCCACCGATTGCCATATAGAATAACAAGTAGCATGAATTGGAACAAATACATAGAAATTATTGCAAGAAATGTGGGCATCCTTTAACATGCTAGAAAAATACATCTGCCAGTATGTCTCTACAAAGCTACTTATGCATGGAATATTGTCGCCACATATTGGCAGGTGCATCAAGCACTAGTCCCTCTTGCTATTAAAGTTGTAAAAAAGTCTTCAATCTCATAAGTTCTGAACTATAAACCAAGCTCCAACCTTATCACTGCAATGTTATGTCTCACTGGCAATGTTACTTGTTTGGGGTGAATACAAGTATATATAAAAAAAACAAATTCATCTCAATTTTTAGTTTAGGCCTTATTTTACAAGCAAACTTTTAAAGCACACTATATTTGAGCAAAATTATTTTCATAGACTTGCTTGACTAAGAGCATTCATTTATATTATAGCAGGAGTTCAGCCTGGCTTTGCACGGGCCCCATGTACTGTTCATAACTTTATGTGCACACACACACATATATATATATATTAAAAAGTTTGATTTATGTCCAGGTAACCTACATCTAAAGTTTCAAGTGTTTAGACTCAAAATTGGAGGAGGACTTTGGTAGAGCAAAAGTCAACTTTTTCAACTTTGACCTCTTGGCAGCCAAATTTTTGCCCAAAAACTGATTACAAAGCTTGCTGCATGTCTGAATACCCTTTATGTAAAATTTAAAATGTTTAGATCCAACTGAATAGTTTGCTAGAGACAGCAAAAGTCAAATCTTTTGAATTTTGACCACTTGGTGGCCAAATTTTTGTCCAAAAACCGATTAAAAAGCTTGCCCTATGTCTGAATACACTTTATGTAAAATTTCAATGTTTAGACCAAAAATTGGCTTAGTAATTTCGTAGAGACCGCAGAGGTCAAATTGTTTTTTTAACGTTGACCCCAATTTTGTTATGGGCTCAAATTAAAAAGTTGGATCCATGTCCAAGTAACCTACATCTAAAATTTCAATTGTTTACACCCAAAATTGGCAGAGAAGTTTGGTAGAGTTTTCAAAGGTCAAATCGTTGAACTTTGACACCTTGCCAACCAAATTTCTGGCCAAAAATCGATTGAAAAGATTTTGCCAAATCTCAATACCCCTTATGTTAAATCTCGAGTTTATAGACTGAAAATTGACAGAGTAGTTTGGTAGGAAAATGTACACACACAGACAATTATATAATAAATGTGGGTTAGTTATGAGGACTACTTCCCAAAAATATTTAGCTAGTATAGATGAAACTGTATCCTTCAACTCTATATTTTCACAATATACTGAAATCTGAGACATCAGTGCTGTCAGTATACATCAGACAGGAGATGTAATATTTTATAGACTCTCTAATCTTTGATTAAATATAGATATCCATGAAAAAATACAGATGTAGTTGAAATATAGTTAATTATCCTTCTGGTCATAAAAAAAGGACCATGGGAAGAAATAGATTAAATCACAGGAAAAGGGGTTGATTGGCTGTCAAACCAAGTCAAATAAAAATCTTTTGTTGTTAGATGGAATTATCAGTTATACAGTCATGAACATAACTTGCTTTGTATGCATAAGTTCTATAATAGTCATGATCAGTTGGATATAAGTAGATATATTAAAACCATAGTAGTCAGGTGTGGATTATAAACAAGATGCATGTTAAACAGGAATCACCAGTGGTCAAGCAAGTGATCTTTTGGGTAACTTGGCCCTGCATGAGATCAAGTTTAGCAGAAATTATGGCAGATGATTGATTGGAGACCATGAAAATTGCAGATAGTCTGGCATGAAAGGTTGGTTCAACTAGATATTTTTAAGATGGTTTAATGATGTATATTAAGTAAGCCATGCACTTCTAAATAATTGCCACTCTTTCTCTCTTTCCCTACCATTAGTCTTTTGCCTAACAAGCTGAAGATGATGGAGTAAATCCTCTTATGTTAGAAATAAGCAAGTGGTTCATAGCAAACATTACAACCTCAGTGCATTTTGATAACAGCTGTTTTTTTACATATTAACTTATATTAATAAAATGGTGAGACAACTTACCTTTTCTTGTTTCAACGGAGTTTTCATAATTAATTTTATTTACTATTAATAAGATATTCACGAAAGAAAAAATATGATTGTGTCAATTGAAACAAATTTATTTTTTAAATACTATTTAAAACTCATTAATATTCATCAGCTTCTGTCCTTTATTTGGACAATACTGACATTACATGATCAGTTTTCAATTTTCCCCTCCTAGCATTCGTCACTCTATCGATTTAGATTCTTATTTTAGATATAAAATAGAACGACTTCCCACTGTACCGTTTTTACTACAAGCTATGTAATTAAATCTGTTCCATCAGTTACATAGGGCAAATATTGGTCTGTGTTAAAAAATAAAAATTTAATTTCTGATTGATTTTCATATTTAATTGTAATCAATGTTTCATTTTTGATTAGTCATCTATATATATATAAAAGCGAAAATGTGTGTATGTATGCATGTATGTTTGTATGTATGTATGTATGTGTGTGTGTCCGCTAAAAACTTTCGACAGACAGAACAAAAATTAACAAACTTGATATCATATTGAAGCTCCATCCTTCGCCCGAAAAATATCGAAAAATTGGCCAAAAACGTTAATGTTTTCACCCTGAAATCAACAATTTTCTACAGGAGAGGGTCAACAAAACCCGTCCTCTCATAAGGAGATTGGTTCTACGCATGCGTCAGATGACATCATGACCTGATTTAGTTTAAATAGTTGAAGAACTGACTAAATTTCATGTACGTCGTGTTAGCTCAGTTGGTTAGAGTTTTCGGGTTCGAATCTTGGTGTGAGATTTTTTTTTTTTTTTTTTCGATTTTTAAAATTTTAATATTGAAGCAGTGTTATTTAAGCCATTTTTCACGTAACGTTCGTTTTTCTGGGTTTTTTTTTTTTTTTTTACTTCGCTTATTCTTAGGTTTTCATTAACACCCTCACCCCCGACCGACCACACACACCCAAAAACACTCAGGTACCCACCGATTTTTTAAATTTTAATATCGAAACAGGCTTATTTAAGCCATTTTTCACATGTTTTTTTTTTTGTTTTAACATTCGTTTTTCTGTTTTTGTTTTTTCGACTTTTACATTTAACATCGTTCGTTTGCCTTACGTTAGTTTTTTTTTTGTGTTTTTTCTCGATGTTTTGATTACACCCCCACCCCACCGCCCGGGTACCCTCCACTTAAGTTTTAAAATTCGTTTTTTTGTTTTCTTTTTTACTTCGCTTATTCTTAGGTTTTCATTAACAACCGCACACACCTCCAAACACTCGGGAAACGCCCGGTACCCCCCCCCCCCCGCTAGTCTATAATATAAATCTCACCTGTCTGTTTAAATGTATGTATGTATGTTTGTATGTCTGCATAAAACTTTCGACAGAGGCAACAGATTTTCACAAGATTGAAATCGTTTCGAAGCTTGACTCTTCGGACAACAATTATCGAAAAATTGGCCAAAAACATTAATCCTTTCACTCTTAATATTAATCATTTTGGCTTAACTGTTAGCATAGCACAAAATACTCACGTTGATTTATACGGAACATCAAAAATGGTTCATGCTATCATCGAACATTAAAACAGCAATCTTTTTGTATAGCAGTTTATAACAAGAGGGCAAAATGGTTGATATGTCGCAAAACAAAATAACCTGACATAAGTTTTAGGAGGATCCATGAAGTTTAATGATAAAGCAAACATCCAATCATATTATTTGCCTCATTCAGACTATTGTTCTCATCTGATATTTTCACAACATTTCAGCTGATGTAACATGTAAATGCAACTTATGGAATTTCAAACTAAACCCATTTAATCCATGGAGGTAAATTGTTTTCATTCTCATGACAGTAAAAGTTTTAAGTAAAGATTCTAGAGTTTGATAAAATATACCTAATTAAGGTCAGAGGTTATGTCATCTGAAACGTGAGAATAACATTCAAGATGAGAATAATAGTTTGAATAATTAAAATGATGACATTATTAAATTCAATTAATCTATGGGGTGGATTGTTCTCATTCTGTCAGCCATGACCAGGTAGAAGTAAATAAGTAAAATTCCAGCATTCAATAAGATACATCTGAAGAGGTTATATCGGCTGAAATGTGGAAATAACACCCAAGATGAGAATAGTAACACAAATAATCCTCATCTCAAAAATTCTGAAACACAAAACGAAGACATTATTATATTAAGTGCAAAACTGAAAGCGGAATTCCATGAAACAATGCTGCCCACACAGATGTCTGCACTCAGCAAAGTTTCTTTCATTAATGTTCACAATGTTTTAACTCAAACTATACGTGCTCACATCTGCTAAATTACTTATGCTCAACACAAGCTGCATTCTTACTGGCAGGAATTTCAAGTAGGTTGTTAATGTTTAGACAAGTTATCTTCTACTTCACATCCGCTCAGCCTTTTATGTAAATCTCCTACACTCAAGATTTTGGGGTTTTCTTTTTCACGTATTTAATTCCAAATCCAGTCATTTTGGCCAAAGTCTTTTACGCTTAAAGTATCTTTAAATATTTATTCATGTCCCCCCCCCTTTTTTGCATTCTGTTTTTTTGTTTGCTTTGTTTTTCTTATCGGGTTGTCCCAAGCTAAAGATGTGGCATCCTACAAGGTGCCAAACATTCACCTGCTAACTCAGATATTCCAACCGAGAGATCTTTTTAAGATTCTGACTGTTCCTTTAAATGCAATTGTTGGAATTTCTCTTGCACTTGGTTCACCAGGTATATTTGCCAGGTAGATTTTGAAATTCTTTTTCACGAGACCAGTTACTCCTATAATTACTAGAATTATAGAGATCTTCCTTAGAATCCAGTTTCTTTTCGTGTCATACATAAAACTTGTGTATTTCATTATTTTTTCTTCCTCAGCTTTGTTTAGCCCAGCATGAGCACTTCTATTAAGGTTACTTCTTTCTCCTTGTCCCATATCACTATGTCAGGTTTTATGGCTCCATTTTCAAGGTATGTAGTTGTAGGGATTGTATAGTCATAGTGGATGGTGTATAACTTATTTCCAACTATTCTTTATGGTACATGTTTTCAGAACTTGCTGATACATTTGATATTTAACTTTTTACAGATTGTCCAGTGAAAATATTTATACACTCCATTGTGTTGCATCGTATAGTAGCCGTCCCCAGCAGAACTTTACAACTGGATGTCAGGTGGCTCACAATCTTCTTCTGTGTAGCAGAACCTGCACTTATTGTCATTGCTGAGATCACCCATCTTCTTAAAAGCATTAATCAGCAAGCCTTGATCTTAGACAGCCATTATAATATTCTTAATATAATGGAGTGATCTTTTTTTTTTTTTTTTTCTTTGATCAATCTACATAGCCTTCCTTATATATCTAGTCCTGAACAAATCCATCCAGAAAATACTTGGCTCGTTGTTGGTTTGCTACTTCTTCCAGTTTTTTGTAATGGAAGTTCTTGGTGTGTGTACAATGTATGTAATCTAATAGCATTGTGTACTATATCTTGTAATAATAAAAATAATTTTAAGTGCTTCTACAGAATTTGAACCAAACTAAACCTACTTTTACTGAATTAAATCTGAAACTTAGGTTAAGATTAGGATTAAAAAATAAAACTATTTCAAATTCTGTAAAAGTGAAAAAAAAAAAAAAAAAAAAAAAAAAATGGAAACTCTCCTCTTGTATTTCTCTTTCCTTGTTCCTTTTCTTTTCTTTATTTTTAAAAACACAAGTCTAGTCCTCTACCAACCCCAGAGACAAAATTGCTTCTCAACGACCCCTTTTTATACCTTCACAATCTCTGCCGAGAAACAGAAATCTCGTGTTTGTTAGTCTCGTTTTGGTCAATGACAATTCACGTAGACAAGCATAAAGCAATTTGCCTCTTCTTTGCTTTAGCTAGATGAATCAAGATCACACATTCATTCTGGTCAGAATGAACCTAGCAGCAATGAAAAATAAGGGTTGTCTCCACAAATTGGGGATCCACACTACCACTGGGACATTAAGAGATATTCTGCTAGTACCACATTAATTGATGAAGTTTAATTATGGAAAAGATAATTAAAAGAAGTTGGATCAATACACTTTTGAAAATATAAAATTTTATATTTTCAAAAGTATATTGACCCAAGTTCTTTTAATTTTTTTATCTAAAAGATTTACATGGTTAGATTCAAATTACAATTTTGAAACGATATATTTCTAGTGTCTAGATTACAGCTGAAAATAAAGAACTCAAACTGAATTTTCTCATATTTCAAACCAAAATTTGAAAGGCTACATTTTTTGGTTTAAACTGACAACTGAAGAAAAGCATTTTCTCTGATTTAAGCAAGTTATCACGAAATAGTTTTCTGGTCAGATGCATTATTAAAAACAATTTCTTGTGTTGACAAATTAAAAAGGTCACAGTCACATACCGGTTGTATGCAATTTGAACACATTAAATTTTGAAGATTCCAGTTATAAATTGAAAAGGTAAAAAGAAAATGCCCAACTAATGATCAAATTCTGTTTACAATTTAAAAAGTTATGCATACAACAAACAAATACACTTACCTGTCAACAAATAGTAAAGTGTGCTATTCTTGAAAAAATAAAACCAAGTCTAAATATGGTACTTTTGCTTGAGGACCCACCTTTATGGGTTAAACAAAAGCCCTTACTGACTGACCAATCATAGGATAGCAGAAAATGTAACAGGGTTTGTAACTGATTAGCTACAATGTCATATCATCTTCTATTCAAGTGAACTGAAAATACTATATAAAAAAAAAAAAAACCCTGATGTTTGGAGAGCTCAGTAGAAGATATTTTTTTTTCTATATTGTGTAATTTTTTATACTATTTTTTATTTAAATATAAGATTAGTGAAAATAATTTTTTTTCAAAAACTAAAATAAATTAACTAGTTTTTTAAATAAAAAAAAAATGAGATCAAGCAGCAGCTTATTTAATTTTAACGTTAATGACAAGGTCTAGGTTAAATGGGACCTAGCGTGTCAGTCCTAGAGATATGCTGATGTCTACATCTAAAACAAATGTAAGATATTTATAAAAAAAAAAAAAAAAAAAAAAAAAAAAATATATATATATATATTAATTTGTTTTGATCAGAACAAACTTTTTGTTTCTAAAATTTCAAAGACAAAGGTTAAAATCAAAGTTAAGGGCAAGGTTAATTGGAAACTACTAACTAATGAACATAGGGTGCCTGTAGCTCAAAAATGAACTCACCTTGTGCATATATCCTTTTGCTAAGCTGATCTGTCCCTTTGAGTTTGTATACACAGAACCATTCCTCTCACTCTCCCGAGTACTATCTCTACAGAGCCTTGTCTGACTCATTGTTAACTGCACTCCATTACTTGAGTAAACAGTAAAGTCTTTGCATTGTAGAGAGGTGATGCTGGGAGATAATAGGATTGGCTGAGTAAGAGATTCATCATGATACTGAAAATAAAATAGAAAACATTTTTTTTTAAATTTTCTTAATGCAACATTAACATGTAAATTATATCTAATAATGGTGTTATGCATGCTTCCTTTTTAAGGAGAGGTCTAATACCACACAAGTCAGAATCAATACATGAATGTTTATAACATACCCTACTAACTGTCTGTTCTTTACCACAATTTTGTCTGACTGAGGATGCTGCTTGCAAGCAAGTTGGTTCATACCCACAAAATAAGGACCATAACATGGCAAACAGTTAAGGACAAAGGAAAAAAAAGTGATTTATTTCGCATCGTCGTTTTTCCAAATTATTAACAAGTGGTGTTGTGGTGCAGGGGGGGGGAGAGGTTGATAATTACTGTTTAATCTGAAAATCTCTAAAACCTCAAATTTATGTGTGCTTCTAACTCCTGACTTATCTCCCTTCATCCTTTCTCCTTGGGTGATGTGATGTTGCATTTGTTTCTAGCAAAGGAGGTCAAGCTGACATTTTAGTACACTAAGCTAATTCAGACTGAACCCTATTTTTTGTTATTTTCAACCAAAAAATTATACTCACCCAATATTAAAAAAACAGAATCTTATAAAAGTTCCATAGTTGCTTTCATATATATATATATATATATATATATATATATATATATATATATATACACTAGCATGGGTACCCAGCGTTGCTCGGGTCAACATGAAGTTCCGTTTGGAGCACACCTGCTATACTAAGGATATTAATCATTTTCATCATGGGCAATGTCAATACCCCCACAACAATTTCAAAAATAAAATAACGGATAAAAACATGCAAATGTAATCACTCCAAAAAGAAGTATGTGATACCCTCTCTACTAGATATTTCAGCAGAAGGGATACAAAGAAGAGAAGCTATTCTCCAGATATTGAGCACTTTTTGTTGCCCATACGCCCCACCCCAAAAAATAAAAATAAAATAAATGAATTAAAACAACTTTTGTTTCAATAAAAATAGCAGTGAGTACTCGACAAAAAAAAAAAAAAAAAAAGTCGCATAAGCAGGCTTGAAACTGAAATGCAAAAGAAGGGAAAAAGGTAATTTGTAAAATGTTTATACCCACTGTAGCACAACGATTGATGACCTCATAGCCGGGGAAAAAAAATATATATAAACATTAACACGTGTATGTATGTGAAGTTTAAGAAAAAATGGAATTCCTTTCACTGGTTAAAAACACACAAATTAAATGCTTTCAGTTTATTCGGAAGTGTTTTTTTTTTGGTTTGAATATTTAAAAAAAGAAAAGCAAAACAGTTTTCTCTCTACACAGAATTATTTTTTCACACTAGAAACTTAGTAAATTATTTGGTGAAGAGTTTTTGTTTTTTTCATGTTTCGAAGTTTACAGGGGAAATAACTCTACGTTTCTGAAAAAAAAAAAATCGATGTTGAAAATAATAATTCTAAATAAAATTAAATATATTATCAATATAATTGTTATTTAAAGATGATTAAATAACAATCTTAAATAGAACATTTAAAACAATGCTCTCTCTAGAAACATTAACATACAGCTATTTAGTAAAATCGATTTTCCTTATTGTATTGTAATATGCAAATGATGCGTCCTCTTAATTGTATATTTTGCTTGGTTTTTGGTTGTTTTGTTTTACGGCATATCAACCCTTTTCAGGTTATTTAATGCCAAATCTGGTGATTTTGAAAAACGATTTTTGTAATATAGTATATTTGTTTTTTAAGTCGTATTCTATTTAACCCATAGTTGGGACCCTAACAGGTGCTACCACTCCGGATCAAAGTGGACCTGGGAGCAATGGCAATTAAAAGGTGGCTCCACACTCCCTAAGGCCTGCAAGTTGGGGCCCTCACCATCGGATATAGTTTAAGGTCATATCCAGGACCTGTATATTTTGCAATAATCATACTATATATAGAAACAAATGAAATAAAGTAATGGATCTTTTGTATATATTAATCAAATTGTGAACAAAGAAACAAACAGACAGGAATACAAATTTATATATATAGATAAGAATCCAAATACAGATGCAACACTAATTCCTGGTACCCTTGAATCCAGAACCTTGCAAGATTAACTGTTTTCCAAGACTATCAGATTTAACCATAATAATTCATCAACACCTTGACCCCACTAATTTTACATGAATCATTGTCTAATAGCTAAAAACTTAAACAAGTGAACGTAAGTATTGTTGAAAAGAGACTTGTCTTTATATTTGTCATCACAATTGCTATTTGCCTGTTTTAAAGTTAAATTTAAGCAAAATAAGATACCTTCACAAAATAAAGGTAGACGATCATCAGTTATTGTTATCCTGTTGACCTTATTGATGACTGTATTTTCAAAAAGGTTGCGGATTTTAAATCCCTTAAAAAGTTTGGACCTTTGAAATGCCCGGTTTATTTAAAATTACCGTGGATTGAGGAAAAGAGTAACAGACTTTCCAAACAGATTCGCAGAAGTATTTATGACTGCTTTTATTCTGTGTCCTTGCGTTTGGTACATACAAGATCTGCATTTCCTTCTTTTCACAAGGATAGTTTGCCTTACATCCAAAATAGCAATATTGTATATCAATTTAAATGCCAGTGCGATGCTGGTTATGTTGGGCGAACATCCTTGCATTTTTTGACTCGTATAAAGCAGCATGTTCCATCGAAGATCAGACAAGGGAGGATGGGGTCTGGTAGTCCTCCCTCCTTCTGCAGCCTTGAACTCTGCTATTGACCAGCATTTGGTTGACAATCCATGCTGTGCCGATAGATATAAAATAGAATGGTTCGAGGTGCTACATAGAGCGGACTCCAGAAACCATTTAAAGATTTTGGAGTTTGTCTCCATTGTGGTGTGGAAACCTTTGTGCCGGCAGAAAGAAACATCTAACGCATTGTTTCTCTCTGGGGAACTGTGAATCTTTTCTCCCGTTCCCCCCCCCTCGTTGTGCCAATATTTTAATCGTTTTTTAAACGTTAATAAACTTTATTTTAGCATCCCCGTAATTTTTGGCACATTCAATAGTTCCCCATCAGAACTCTTTACTTTTGACATAGTATTATTATTTTTACGCTATCGATTTTCTCCTGATGAGATGATAGCTGAAAGAGCTCTCGAGAGACTTCCGCCCATTATATTTAAAACTGTATTTAAATTCTGTACCTCTAAACATTTATTTAAATATATATATAACTTTTGAAATCACTACAATATATTGGGTACAATATAATAATCAATAGAGAATTGACTCTATAATAATAAGAAACTTGCATAAATTAAAATATCATATTTAAGCATATCTTATGACCAGGCAATGCCGAACGGCCTGCTAGCATATATATTTTTTCTTATTACCACTAACTGTAAGTCCCAGTGTCCTATCCACAAAATTAAGACAACAAATTGATAACTCACATTATTTTGCCCAGTCACCATAATCTATTATTAGTCTTATTATTATTATTAGCGTTAATAGTAGTTCAAGGTCGAGTATGTAATTTCTTGGGTAAATCTAATTTCCTAGGCAATGGGTTACTGATTTGTAATGTAGATGGGGAGTTTACTCATTGTGAAGCTAGCAACATAGTTTTTGACATGTTTAGAATAGTTCATTATATAATCAGGACTTTCTCTATTGCAGTTGCATGGACAGGTCTAATGATAAATATGTCCGTGTTGTTATTTCAATTTGATGTTCGATAATAGGACAGACTTTTCAAGAGATGAGTATTTAGTAGATTAAAAACAAAAGAAAAAAAAAACAGTATCCATTCGTGTCTGGAAGTATCACGATCTCTAACTAAAAACCGACACTAATATTTTTGGTAAACAAGACAAAGATATTCAAAGATCCCAAAATACATTTCATTTTTTATCATTTCTTTTAAATAAGGCATATTGGTTTGGTTGATGGTATATCAACTATCTATGGGCGATTAAATGCTAAATAAATGTATTCAATATAATTCTATAGGCAAGATAATTATCGCATATTCTTAAAATACATTACTCATAGAACACATTGTATTACTCTTTGAAAATATTTCTCCCAGAAAACATTACTCATCAAAAGAACTTTTACAGAGAAGGGGGATGGGGGCACATTACTCTCAAAAATACTTCTCCTAGAAAAAATTACTCTTAGAATACACCCGCGGGTGTACCCGGCGTTGCCCAGGTGTTTGTAGGTGTGTGTGTTGAGGAGGGGGGTAACAAAATAAAGTTTTGGTAGGTACGCAGGGTCGAACCAGAAGCCTTGAGGCAAAGGTGGGGAAAAAAAGAAAATGTGAAAAAAAACCTGACATGTTTACCCGCTCAGCCAGCAAGAGAGAGTAAGAGAAAAACGTTTGAATTTATGTAACCATTAAAAAATGAGATCAAATAGAAATACTGCAGTTAAGTTTTACTGCGAGGTAGTTTTTTGTGTTTGTTTAAACAAATTGACAGGTGCGTGAATTTGAATTTAATGAGGTCAAATGGAAATACCGCAGTTAACTTTTACTGTGAGGCATTTTTTGGGGGTTTGTTTACCCAACTTCTCCTTCCACAAGATATTGGGGGGAAAACCAGTTACCTATAAAAAGGGGAGTGTCCAACTGAATAGCAATTGTCTGATATAAGGAGTTTCCCCCTACATCGATCAAAAGCTGATTGCTTTTTGGACCTTCTCAGCATGAGACCGAGAACCACGCCTTCACTTTAGATTAGTTTCGCTTTTATACGAAAACGCAGAACACGCACGAGGCCAGCCAAAATACCAAGAATTGTGTAAACGTCAATGTAAATAAATCTAGACACAATGTGCGGTTGCAAATCATACATATGATGATCTAGGGGGTATATACACAGTTCTAAGACATAGTAACCCCATGGAGAATCACCCCCGAAAAAAAGCCTTTGCTGGACATACATAAAATGTGCATTCACATTTTGCCTTTTATATATATAGACTAGCAGAGGTACTTGGTGTTTCTCGGGTGTTTAGGGGTGTGGGGGGGGGGAGATAAAAAAAATAACACTGTTTAAATATTATAAAAAAAAAATCGTGGGGGGGGGGATTTAAAAAAAAAACAAAAACAAATGTGATGCAATGCGAACGGTCCGGCAGTGCCCAGGTGTTTGAAAACGAAAAAAGGGAGGTAGGCTCGAACCCGAATACTTGAGGGGAAAGCAAAAAAAAAAAAAAAAAAAAAAAAAAAAAAAGCATGATGACTTAGCTAAAAAGTGAATTAGGTCAAACATCAATCCCAAACTTAAGTTTGGCTGCAAGGCAGTTGTTTTGGTTTTGTTTCCCCTACATGTTGGGTTTAGGGAAAAACCAGCTCCCCATAAAAAAACGGGGGTGTCCAAATGAAAGCAATTGTCTGATATGACCGTTTTCACTGCATTGATCAAACGCTGATTTGCTTTCTGGACGTTCCGGCGCGAAAGCCGAGAACAGACGCCGCTTCAATTTAGTTTCACTTTATTTATACTAAAAAGTCGAACAAACAGGCAACACAGCGAAATAGCATAATTTTTATAAAAGTCGATCAAAATAAATCTAGACACGACGTCCCTTCACAAATTGTACATATTATGATCTAGGGGGTATATAAAAAGTTCTAAAAAAAAAAAAGAGTACCCCCCCCCCAGAACCCCCTGCTAAAAAGCCTTTGCCGGACATACAAGAAATGTGCACGTGTGAAGAAAAGGATTAATGATTGCTTAAGAGAAGGATCGGCGTGCACTTACCTTGAATACTAACCGAGAATTTTTGTTGTTGTTATTCACCCTTTTAAATTTTTTTTTGTGCTCCAAATCATGTGATAGTTAATCATCTGATCCTTTCATTATATAAGAGGGAAGATTCCCTTGCCTTTCTCTCTTTCTTTCACTACAAGTTGATTTGTTACCAGCGATTGAACGTAAATCTATTTCACTTTCATCTGGCGAGATACTACAAGACGGTTACGTTGCGGAAGGGGGCAATTCTTTTGCAACCTAAGGTAAGTGCACTTGCTCCTTTCTCGATCTGAGCGGTCATTGATTCTTTTCTGGAAATTAATTTTTTCACATATTTGTGAAAGAAACCCATACTAACATGGATGTTAGTCAACCAGATTTGAGGAAGAGAATTTCTCTTCTTTGGACCAAAATTCAAACGATTCTGGAGATGGCCAATCTGGAGGATGAACTATTAAATCATTCTCTGCCCGCAGAAATCTGTGGAGGAATATTTGACCGAAGTAGACATAGGTGTCAGTAAAATCCAACTTCAATCTTTTGAGGAAGAGGATTGGATTCAAATTGAGGAGTGTCTTGCGCACACCGAGATTCCAAATAGAATTAGAGCATCTCAAGTTCAAGTTCCTCCTAGCGGCTATGAACTCCCAGATTCTTGCTCCATGTTCCCCAGAAGTTGGAAGACTTGGGTCCTCATTTACTGTAAAACCACCTCAAATTCAGATCATGGGACCCACCTTCGATGGATTGGATATGCAATCGAACCCGATGAGCTTCAAGGATTTCTTGTCACGTTTTGAGAATTGTGTAGCTGGCATGGCCAATGATGCCAAAAGGCTGCATTTTTTGAAGTGTTCACTGTCTGGCCAACCCCTGTTGTTGATTAATCATCCTTCTATCAGCAACAGAAATTATAAGGTGGCTCTTTTGGTCCTGAAGAGCGAGTACCGAGATGAAGATGAAACAAGATAACATCTTCCAGGACATATTGGACTTCTCCTGTAAACAAGACAAATCCTTTACTCCTTTCGCTAATTACATATCTAAAGTAGTTTCCCTTCTGGCTGAGTTGGAGGGTTCCTTCGACTGTTCGTTTTCAAATGACCTTTATTTTAGGGCTCGGTTTATGGCCAAGATTCTCTTTGCAAAATTCCCCAAGGAGGTCAAGGGAGAGTTGATCCTAATTTCTAGTAGGAGAATCCCCACCTTGGCATCAATTCTGAGAGATACTAAGGAAGCCTATGGAATTGTCTTCCGTTTTTCTGCTTTCCAGCTGAATACAATATGGTTGTCTTCAAGTCTAACGTAAACAAGTTTTTGATGAGCTGTTCCATCTAAGTTATCAAATTTACCAAATCTCCATTACTAACGGTTACTATATTGTCTAATTTCTACTGTACACTCTTTAACCCTTATCCTCGACTGGCCTCTTGACCTTGATAAGTGATGATGCCTATGTAAAAAAAAAAAAAAAAAAGAAGCTGTTAAACGTCTCCTTATTAAAAGGGATAAGATCCCTGGCTTGGCCTGTAATACTATGCGGGGTTCCTTAGGGAATGTATCTTCAGAGGCAAGATCCAGTACCCCACGGAGAGATTCCTCTCTTCAGACCAACTCAGCCAATAGCATTCATGGTGGAAAATTCTCTAGCCTTCCTCCTGTTTTGTGTGTTACCTTTGGTAGGGGTGACAAAGGTGTTTCTGTCAATTGTTTATTGGACACTGGCAGTGGACGGACTTATTTGTCCAGTAAGGTCTTGGACCCCTTCGGTCACATGAAATCTATTGGACACGATTGTGAAATCAGGCTGACTACCATCCTTGGAGATTGCGACAGGCGTTTTAAAGAGGTAACATTGGCGGCTAGCATTGGATCCTGTTGTCCATTTTCCTTGACAGTGTTGGTACACGAAAACATTTATATTTTGAAAATGGCTGAGAATCCAGCTGATTTGATCACTAGGGGGTTAACTTTGAAAAGGTTCAAGGCTTGCCCTCATTTTTGGTGTTCTGGTTCATTGGTTAAGTAGCGAGATCAGTCCATGGTTTGCACAGCAGTTGCCATGCCCCAGCCAGCGCAGCCAAGTGGTGGCCTATCTTGTTGGAATGCTGCCATCCTACAGGGAGAAGAGTCACCTACAGTTCTTCCTCTCAAAAGATTTTCTTCCTTCACCAAGCTATTGAGGGTGACTTCCTTGGTCTTCAAGTTTATCCATCGGCTGCATCGGTTAGAAGTTGACGCGGAAAGGCTTGCAGCCATTCTGCTGATGAAAACGATGCAGTGCCAGGCATATGCTGAGGAACTAGCATTCCTGTTGGATTCCTCAGGTAAAACAGTTCCGGGTTTGGTGCGCGACCTCGACCTGTTCATTGATGGCAGGTCAGGTGGCAGAATTGCTAAGTCTCTCCACTTCGGCATGGAAGTTAAGCACCCTGTTCTGTTAGCAAAATATCACCCATTAACTCGGCTTATAATAATGGATGCGCATATAAGGTATCAACACTTGGGGATTGCATCCACTCTGGCAGAGTTAAGACGGTAAGATTACTGAGTGTCCAAGGGCAGACAAGCAGTGAAAACAGTCCTGGCTTCATGTGCACTGTGCCGTTAGGGCAGGCCGATTTGCAACTTTTTTCAGAAAATCAACATGGAACTGGTGATGATAGTTGGGATTTGATGTGATAAGAACATATACCAAAAATTAGATTCCCATCTTGAACAGAAAATTGAGCATTTAATTTTAAAAATCGTGTAGAAAAATGCTGAAAAATCCTTCATTTTCATAGCATTTTTCACAACACTGACTTTGAAATTTCACTATTTTTATAAAATATTCAATTAAAATTGATATATTTATATGAAATACATTGAAATAAAAATAAATACATTGATTATAATTTTAATTATGAATCACACTAGCAAAATATCTCAACTTTTACTGCATTGATTGAACAAAAATTGTAAAAAAGCTAATCAACAACTAAGTCTATAAATTTCACAATTCAAAAACATATGTGGAGATGTATTACACAATATAACAACTTTGATACAAGTTACAGAACCATGTATTTTAATTTTTTATTAGAGGCAATAATATAAACTTATGATAGAACTAAATTGTTCTGTATAATTTCTTTTTGAGGAAAATGAAGGTCTAATTTGCTGGCACAATGACTTTGTAATAATGTGTCTATGTCTTGCTTCCTGCCCATATACAACTTTTTGAGAAAAAATCAATCAAATTTGACCATTGTGCGGTTGCAAAATTGATAGCAGTAATCTTTTTCATTTTTTTTTTTTTTTTTGAGTTGTTCACTATTTCTGGAAAAAAACAACACAAAAAAACAATTATTTGAAAACACTTATTGTTTTATATTTTTGCGATGTAATATGAATAAAATTAACTATTGTTTGGGCAAATTGAGAAAACTAATAAAATTTAATGGATGAATATTTATTTACCTAATGGACAAAATTGTTTGAATGCCCTCTTCTCTCACATCGAATTCATCTGAGTTTATCATCGATATTATATTTCCCAGAAGTAGTGCAAAAGCACTATATTTTGAACTGTTTAAAACAGTAATTTGGACTTCAGTTAACTGTTTTGTACTCTGAATCATATTAAAATATACTGTTGTTGGCTAAAAAAAATATTGTCGGTTTTGATCTCAAACCAACTAACTGCATACACTTGGATGATAAATTTGACCAAAATGTTTAATTTATCATAGTGTTTGAGGATAGACAACTCTAGTCCATAAACACATTAATCTTGTGGCTTATGTTAGCAATATTCCTTGATTCAAGGGCCCAATTTTCTAAGTTAACTTCTCCACAAGAAATGCCAACAGCATACTCAAAAAGTAGCCCCTGGTCTTCACACTTAAATTATTTGTTTCTTCTGCTGTCAGATAATGATGATCGGGAGGGACACTAATTGTTTAGAATTCTATTTGAGGCAAATCTTGATAATTATTGATACAAATTTTCCCCAAAGGACCAGTAAATGTTGTTAGGCTTTTTGTTGTTCCATCAATTAATTTAAAAATTGCTGTAAATGGCAATTCTTCTAGTGGAACCTGAAAATTGGAAAATTTGCATGTTTAATAGTAGAGCCAGATTACATAATAAAACCCAATATATTATTTTATTTTCCACAAAAAAGGAACATAATTGCAGGTGAATCTATAGAATTAATTTTACCTCCTTGTAAGGAGGTCAAGTGCAGATTATGTGCCTTGTTTGACAATTTTCTGTCTTGCACTTTACTGCAAAGTCATCACATCTCAAGACAGAAAGTTTACAGCTACAAGAAGATATATCATACAGTCTGTCTAGCTGTTCCTTCATTCTTTTCACTTTGATTGCTGCAAGAGATTTCCTGTCAATCTGTTTGGCCCTCTTATAGCAAAATATATTGACCTTCTGTCCTATATAATATTACCTTAACAAGGGTATTTGTGGAATACTAATTATTTTCTTGGCAATTAACTTAGAAATCTCACTATTTTTTAAGTGGGATAACTGTTTTCGAGGAAATAACCAAACTGGATGACTTGTCGTGAGGTTGGGGGTGCTGTTTCATCCAAATGACAAGGTGAACCAGCAAATTTTGTGAACCACGGATTAAAACTGAATGTCATGCTTTTACTGACATTCTAATCTGAAAAGTAAAATAAATAAATAGATAATAACTGAAGGAAACTGTATTAGGCTATCTTCCAGTTTCATATTTAAAAAAATAAGTGCTAGTTATAAGAAATAATGAAAAACTTTGTAGAGTTGAATTAGATGTATTGAAGAGAGAGGACCAAACCAAATCAGAGGCAGAGTAGTGTTTAATTTAGACATTTTTAGCAGATTTTAGCTCCTCCTTCGATAACATGAATTTATCCATAAAGAGATTCATTCTTGCTGTAGCTGTGCCATTTTAAACAAGTGTTTAGTGTTTAGAGTTTGAAAAACCTGTGCTTGTGCATCTATGTTACTATGCTATATTTAATTGTATTTTCAAGTTAAATTTAATTTTTATGAAATTTTTGTTTATTAAATTTTTAGGTGAAAGTACAGAATAGTTACAATACAACCTCCTTCCCATATTAAGAATGGCTTTCTAAATAACGAAGTTATTTTAGCACAATAACATAGATGCACAAATAACGAAAAACCTTTAAAGGAGTTTCCTTATTTATTCATATTAATCTTTGTGGGTTATCTGATTCTAAAACTATAATTTTAGAAGAAAAACACTGCTAAAAACAATTACTCCCTAATATAAAAAATATAAAAAATTTGACACTAATTTTCTGCAAAGTATTTTTTATTAAGTAGAAAAACTTGAAAATTTACGTGGTTATGTTTCATAAAGAATGTGTAGAATAAAATTGTATGGACTATTTTTTTTTTTAATATAAAACTGGAGTATTACCATATTTTAATAAAAATTTCAAATAGAATTTGATGTGAAATATTAGGTTGGTGCAAAAATAATGTTTTTTGGCGTTCATTTGAACGTCAAAAAGTGCCATTATTTTTGCACCAACCTAATAGAAAAACAAATTAAAAAAAGATAAAACAAATATGTTTAAATTCACTGCAGACATTTGAAATATAATACTATATATTTTAAACAAGTCTTTCATTTTTCCTTTCGAAATAATTAAGCCTAAATCGTAATGTTTTCAAATTAAATAATAAACAAGCGTTAATTTTCAATATCAATAACGAGCGTGTTTTGCGACGGTGAAATCTAAAATGTTTCTACCCTAAAAAAGTTCCTGAAATGAAAAAGAGAACTTTGGTCGCTATTATTTAAAAAACAGTTTTTGTCTGTAAAGTTAATATTTATTTTATTAATGCTCACTCATTTTATTTAAAAATGTAGTTTAAAAATTATTCTAAATAATGATTCTATTTTCTTAACAGTACGGATTGTTTTGATGACGGGACATTCTTAACAATTCACCGAAAAACTTTTAATCGCTTCAATTTTTCAACTTTTAAAGTCATTTCCTCAAGCAAAGATAACGATTTTGAGAAAAATATTTTGTGTAAGTCTTTTCTATGTCAAACCCCAACTATCATCACCATTGTCTCACCGGGGTTCCAAAATCGACCTGCCCTACTGTGCTGTAAGTACAATGCCAGACAGGTATTGCCCCGACCCCCAATGTGGCCAGCTTGCTTGCTTCACGTGTTGAATTGGAGGTTCCCTTCAAACACACGGGAGTAGATTTCACAGGCCGCCTTTGGGTTAAGGAAAGTGCTAAAGTAGTGAAGATGTATCTACTCAGTATCAGGGCTATACATATGGAGGTGGTACCAGACATGAGTGTGTTGGCCATTTTGCTTTGGTATATTTTACAAACCTCCATGGCATTCCAATAGCCCTTTACTGTGACAATGCTAAGACGTTCAGGAGGTGGGCAGTTGTTTAAGAGATTGATGTTGAGCCACGATTATCGACATTATCGATTTGGCTCTTGTCTGAATAAATTCCATCCTATCCCTCTATTATCGCCTTGAGTAGGTCTCTGGGAGAGAAGTATTCAGACAATTAAAAATTGTCTGCATAAGGTGGTTGGTAGAGGTGAGATAGATTATTTCACGTTACTAACCATAGTATCGGATATATAAAGGGCGATTAACAACCGCCCTCTAACTTATCGAGAATCAGCAGAGACTGAGCCAGAGGCAGTAACTCCAAATATGTTTCTGAGGCCCAATGAGAGTCCCAAACTACTTTTGAGTTTAAATGATAAAGATTTTGCCTCCCACCAAGTCGAGAGAAGCTTCTCAGGACCATGTAGGTATGAAACCAGTGTCTGGAGAAATTCAGGGCACTATTGTATGATGAATACCTCAAGCCTCAGACAGAAGCCTCTGGGCCATTCTGAAACAGACATAAGGTCGGAGATGTCGTTTTAGTTAAAAGTCCTTTTAAACCGAGACCCTTTTGAGTTCTCAGTATTATACTGGAAATGTTTTATGGCGAGGATGGTGTAGTCCGGTTTGCAAAGGTTAGGTAGGGGGCAATGCAGCACACATTCACTCGAAGAACCTCTTCCCACATAAGCTCTCTTAAAACAGCAAAAATCAGGTTCAGTCCATGCCTGCATCAGTCGATGGTGCTGTTTCCCTTCAATTGACACCTTCCCAGAAACAGGCGATTTGGCTTTGTTGCGTATGCAGTTCCCCACAAGGTGATCAGGATATGATCTGTTGCGACATATGTGATGACAGGCAGAAGCGGTATTGTTTGGATTGCGCACTCAGAATAGTTAGGGACTCCAAAAAAAACAATAAAACCAAAAAAATACTAATACGTTAACTATCTTAAATAATTGCATAGCTTTATATCCTTTGTTTTTTCACACATTTTTTTTTCTCTTTCTTGGGGATCATGTGAAATCAGAAAGTGGAATTCAAAGATTTTTTTTTTCTTTTAGTGCCAATATTGAATTAACTTACTTAGACCCTGCTATTCTGAATTTGTAGATGTAGGCTGCCATCAATAACTTGTTTCTCTTGCACCAAACAAATCAAGAAAAGTTACATAAAATCTTTTTCAGGGAAAATTTTTATTAAAATTAGTTTGAGTAATTATTTTAATGAAAATTAAATTATGGAATCTTTACTTGATTACTGAAAACCATCAAATAATTTGAATGAAAATTTTTTTTTTTTTTTTAAATTATTTGGAACCGTCCATCTAAAACAAAGTTAAAATATTGTATATAACTTTGGTACAAGAGAAACCATCTACTAATGACCACAAATTCGGAATAACATGCCATTTTTTTTTGTTCTTTTTTCTTTACATTGTTTGAGCTTGCACCTCAACATCCAGGCTAAGGAATTAATCTCGATTTCAAGCATTTTTGCCAGTGGCCATTCACATCTCAACAATATTCTATATCTCGAGTTCTCATAATGTTTACACCATTATCTTTTACATTTAGATATGTTAATTTTGACATTCAAAAGCTTTGTCGTTTTTTTTTTTTCAGTCATAGCCTTGTACATCCTTTTTGCTTTTAGATTGCATCAATATTTTTATAGAGCTATCACTATCAGTCTTCCGATATTTTTCCGTCTCTTGTAGATTTTTTTTTTTTTTTACAAGGTAGTCACCACTTATCAAGACCCGGAAGCCACTCGGGGATAAGGGTTATTGTGTATACAGAACGTTAGTTTTGGAGATCTGATAAAGTGTCTTACTTAAGGAGGCGGTTTATCAGGAATTTGTTCACATTGGACTTGAAGACATCCAGGTTCTAGTCAGGTGGGAAACAGGCAACTAGAACAGAGTTCCACAGGCGTGCACTTCTAAGAAAGAAGCTTTGTTCATGGCATCTACGTTTTGATTTTGGCACAGATAAGGAGTGGGGAAAATTTTTGACAGTGGTGACAGGTGTTTTTCGTGAAAGATTGGCGAGGGGGGGGGACCAGAGATTGGAGTTCAGACGAGCACCTGCCATGGTAGTAACGATAAAACAAAGACAGGCTCGCAACGTCTCTCCTGTGGGAGAGAGGTTGCAGGGAAGAGAAAAGGGCATCACCCACTAGGCCACGAAGTCTATTTTGTACTCTGTCAAGGCAGGATAGGCTGTTTTTAGCAGCTCCTGCCCAGATGTACTTGGACGTACTTGGCTTTTATAGAGATAGAGAATTGCATCAGGGGTGAGACATCTTCTGGAGCGGTAGAAGGATCCTACCATTTTTCCAGCGATCTTGGCAACTAACTTGATGTACGTATTCCATTTCAGATCAGGGGTAAAAGTCAAGGCCAGAAGCTTATCAAAACATGGAGCTTCCCCTAGACGAGAGCCACCTATATCAATTGATGCCAGATGGGGATCAGAGCTTTGATGATGTAAAGATAGGAGCTTGGTTTTGGATGCATTAAAAGTAACCAGCCACCTCTTCCCCCATTGTACCACACACTCAGGATCAGAGGAGAGAGAATCAGAGAGAACTTTCGAGAATAGATTTAAAATCGATAAATTCTATTTCTCTTCATTGAATTATCATAAAAAGGTTTTAAAATTTTTTTGGCTTAAAGCATCGCAATTAATAACCCGTTATATTCTCAATACCTGGTTTAAGTGATGCTACAGCATTTTCAGTTTCTAGTGTCATCGGGCTTTATTTTTAATCAGTTTTATATTGAGTGCCTCTCTACTTGCCTTTCCACAATGGAAAAGTTTTTAAAGTGGGTAAAATTCAAGATGATGCACTGTGGATGTGTTATCAGCAGCTCCAGTAACTCTTGCTTCTCCTTTTTTTTCCCTCAGTCCTCATTTCCAATCAGTGATTTTTCTGACAAAGAAAAAGCTGCTTTCCAGGTCGGTAGCGCTTCATAAACAGTAGCCTGAGATGTCAGAAATTTTCTGTTTCTATGTCTATTCTTGTGGCCATGTCACTAGTAAGGGTGCTGGAGGTAAACGTTTCATCTAGGCTGATGTTATCCGCCTGATAGTCAGGGACCCGAACCTTGGATTAAACACTAAGGAGGCTGTCCTATCAGCAGGTGCAAAGTACTGAGACTGCTGTATTGTCATTTGGTGAATGGATTCTGGACCATGCAGTAGTTTCTGGTGGGGCCTCTCACTGCCATACCAGTGGGTAATTGTTACAGCTTTACCTTATGTGCTACAAAAAGAAAAAAAATTTCCTGTCTTTTTCTTTCTTACTTTCCTGCTCTAACCAAGTCTGTTGACCTGTTCCACAAATTCCAAAACCTCAACATGAAATATCTCAAAAAAATAAAAACGAATAAACCTAGAACTATCCTCCAACGTAGACCCCTACTACCATGTCTCCTTCTCCAACATCAGGGGTCTACGTTCCAACCTTCCAGAGGTTGAAACCTAACTACAGGAGACGAAACTGGACATATTCTTTCTAAGCGAAACTGGTATAGGGTCAACCACTTTCCTAGATGAGTTCATAATTAAAGGACAAAGCTTCTTTCTTACAAGTGCATGCCTGTGGAACTCTCTTCCGTTTGTCTGTTTCCCACCTGACTACAGCTTGGATGTCTTCAAGTCCAACATAAACAAATTCCTGATAAATCGCCCCCTTAAGTAAGACACTTTACCAAATCTTCGATACTAATGATTACTACGATACTATCCCATTAATTACTGTACACGTAATAACCCTTATCCCCGAGTGGCTTCCGGGCCTTGATAAGTAGTGACCCCCCCCATATAAAAAAAAAAGAAGATTAATGATTACTCGAGAAGAGAAGGATCGGCATGCACTTACTTTGAATACTAACCAAGAATTGTTGTTGTTGTTGTTGTTCACCCCTTTTTACATTGTTTTTTTGTGCTCAGGATCACATGATAGTTAATCATCTGACCCTTCCATTATATAAGAGGGGAGATTTCTCTCTCTTTCACTACAAGTTGATTCGGTTGCCGGCGATTGAACGTAAATCTATTTCACTTTCATCTGCCGATATAAGACGGTTACGTTGCGGAAGGGGGCAATTCTTTTGCAACCTAACGTAAGTGCACTTGCTCCCTTCTCGATCTGAGTGGTCATTGATTCTTTTCTGGAAATTAATTTTCTCACTCAATCACGCACACACACATTTTGCCATATATATATATATATATATATATATATATAGACTACATGTGAACTAATCCTAGAAACAAAAAAACAAAAAAACGAAAAAAAAAACATGACTTCCAGAAAGCATTTCTTCCAGAAAAACATTACTCTTAAAAGGAAATTTTACAGCAATTGATCTGACATTATTCTCAGAAGAAATTCCTTTTAAAAATTATGCTTTGTTCTCAGCCACTGCCTTCTAGTAAACATTTTGAAAGAAAATAAAAAAGGAGAATGTTTGGATTTTTGAAGAATCAGATTTAATAATACAGACGAGGATGAATTTATAGATACTAGAGCATAATGTGACCAGCCAACTGATCAGATTGGGCCTCTCCGTTCTTCTGTCTAGAGTAGGGGTCAAAGTGAAATAATGGCTCAGTTACTAGGATCCCTTCCTGACCTAGGTCATTACAGATCACCATCCACAGCCTACTAGTGACCACATTATTGAAGGATAGAGAGGAAGGTTACTCATCTGCATGGGGTTGTAGTCCACGACTTTCTGGCCCCACTAACAAAGCAACATTGCATACTGCCATTGAAGTATGAGGGGCTACTGTTACAAAAGTTAGATTTATAGAGAGGCAACCTGTATAAGAAGATACTTGGTCATATTTCATTTAAATTTCTGCATCTTGGCATGGTTGGGAAAACAGTAAGAAGGAAGAGAATTCCAAAAGCGAACAGTCCAAGGCAAGAAGCTGTGAGAGTAAAAAGTCTTTCATTTTTTAGGGACATGTACAATAAAGGAGTAGGTCTGAGGTATTTATGTTTGACAGGGTGCAATTGCAATAAGTTCATCAGAGCATATTCTATGAAAGTACTAGTAAAACAAGCATTAGTGTGAAACAATAGTAATGTGACAGATTGGAAAATAAAATATGATTATGCATCACCAAACAATTATCAATTTAGAATTTTTGTAAGTGTCTGCAAATTTGAATTCCTGATTTTTGCTCGAAAACTGATCCAACAGGAGCATTTTTGTTAATCATGAAGTCAACAGTTGGTAAAAAAATATATATATCTGGCTCATTCCATGTCAAATCAACAATTTCGGCAGGTGGAGGGAGAACGGTAAATACAATGCCCGACACAGATTTAGCCTGCAGCGACCCTATAATGAACAGATCATGACACCAAGACAGCTGTATTTTTATGCAAGAAAAAATATCTCTGGAACAAATTTTTTATATTCCTCAACTGCAGAATGGACAAAAGAAGCAAACACCTTAGAAGACAGATTTAGCAATTCCTCCACGATTATAAGAACACAGAAATTACATACTTTCATCCCTGTCTCTCAGAGAGAAGTGGAAGTAAAAACAGTATCAAGACAAAGTAAAGGAAGGATAGTTCAAATCACAAAACTAAACAATATGGAATTCGAAGACATTAACGGATTTGTGATAGCACTTCATGAGGAATTGGTGGTTAGAATGTGTACTTGAAAAATATCCAGATAATGGAGAGGTGAAATTGTTATTTTTACAATCAAATGAACCCTCTCCATCTTTCTATTATCCATCACATCAAAATATATCAATTTTGAGATATTCTGATATTCTTAACTGAAACATGAAGATCTTATAAACTTTCAAAAAATGACATGGAAAATGCCTATTTTAGAAAGAAAGATTTTGAAAAAATAATTAAAAATACTTTCAAGTTCGTTATTATAAAATTGTTTCAATAAAATAAATTTTTAATTTTCCATTTTGAAATGTATCTCAATGAACAGATTGATTTCTTGTGAATATAGTGTATCACTATCATGTCAAAGGAACAGTTTACCATCGACATCAACTGTTGTTTATTCTTTTGATACCATAACCTAATTAAATCTCAACACATTTTAGAATTCTTTATTAAATCACTTTTTCTGTATCAAAATCTGTGTTGTACAAGAAAAAAATATGAAAGTCATTCTAAAATGGTTTCATCTCTAGAAAAATATAATTTTGATTTCCAAACCAGAATTTTTGCATAAAACTCAACATGTCAAGAATTTTTTTAGAACATTCATTTTTAAAGTTTTTCATAAAAAAGTAACCATAAAAAACACAAATTGCCCTTTTTTATAGATTTAGAATATCAATCATCAAGAAAAATTTGTTCACCATTGAGACTGCATGTTTTATGTCATAATATAATTAACTTTTTACACCTTTCAAAATTTGTTTTATTATACCAGTTTTTTCCATAACAAAATCTGAGAAAAAAAAAAAAAAAGGAAGGAAATTCAGTTTCATCAACAGAATTTTTTTTATGGCAATGGTCTTTATGTAAATATTAATCAGCATTAAAATAGCTTTACAAAGATATCAAACTTGACCATATTGTGAAATATCAAAATGTTTTTTATGAAGTAGCAGGTACTGCGTTCTGCAATTTTGAATTTTACCCACTTCTATAAAGCATTTGTAGCAAGTTCTAGTGTAATGCTCATCATGAAATTTGGAATATATACTGTCATGCCATAGACAAATCTTTTGTCAAAATTTTTAAAAATATTAAAATAACATTTTTTGACATAATTCAGATAAAAAGATCAACTTTTTTATTTGGCCTTGAAAAAAAAAAAATCTCCAAATAAAATTCTAGATCTATCCAAGTACTTTAGAATGATATATAAATGAACTTTGTAGTCCCATAAACAACAGAGATACCGTCTTTTAAAGTTTTGTAAAAAGGTTAAGGTGATATCTCGGGAACCCCTTGACCTCGTGGATGTCTATAAGTGTAGCAAATTTGAAAAAAGTCCATGTCAGACATGGTTTAACCTCTTGTTTATTTGACAAGGAATGGGTCAATATATATATATATATATATATATATATATACATACACACACGCACACACAAACGATAACTTAACAAATGCCATAACATTTAATTTTCTACCAACCTATACAGTTGTAAACTTCTGAAACTAATGTTTTTTTGTTTTTTTTTTAACAAATTTGTTTTCAATTTGGTATGAAATTAAAAGAAAACGGGGCCATAAGCTTTGAGATACTGCAATTAATTTTGAAATAAAAACTTTAAAAGTTTCAAAAAGGTATACAGATTATTAGAAAATTAAGTTTTAATGTTTGGTGAAATCATTTATTTTTTTCTTTATTTTCGATTCACAGGCTGCATTTTTTTCCCCCCTGAAGTTGCATACTTTGTCTTTTTTTTTTTTTTTTTTTTTACATAGGCATCACCACATTATCAAGGCCAAGAGGCCATTCGAGGATAAGGGTAAGGATTACTATATTGCCCAATTTCTACTGTAGAAATTGGAAAATATAGTAATCATTAGCAAGGCTCTACAGACAAACTTATCTTTAGTTGACCTCTGACAACTAAATATTTTCGTTTACTAGCCAAAAAAAAAAATTACTGGCCAAACCCACATGATTTTTAGAATATGACATCTTAGTTCTGTGACGAGTATGTATATTAAAGATTTTTTTTTTTTAATAAGCGTAATTCTAAATATACAACAAATTTTATGTGTTGATACGTGAAAATATAAACATTCTAATTTGTTCAGATATTTTTTAAACAGCCTTTGTTAAAAGAAAAAAGTGTTCTATTAAACTTTATTGTTTAAATAATTTAACTTTGTTCGTTTAAAAAAAAAAGTTGAAAAGATATTTTCCACTCCGTAGTGAGCTTTGGAAGATTGTCAGTGAAAGAAATACAATCACCAAAAGATAAGCGTTTCATTATTTCTAGTCGCCACTTTGAAAAATCACTCGCAAATGCGACTGTTTCACTCGCAATGTAGAGCCCTGATTAGTAATGGAAATTCGGTAAATTTGTTAACTTATATGGAATGGCTCATCAAGAACTTGTTTACGTTAGACTTTAAGACAACCATATTGTAGTCAACTGGAAAGCAGGAAAACGGAAGACAATTCCACAGGCGTGCAGTTCTAAGAAAGAAGCTTTGTTCATGGAATCTACGTTTAGGTTTAGGCACAGATAAAGAGTGGGGGGAATTATTGATAGTGTTTTCAGCTAGACGAGTGTTTCTTGTGAAAGTTTGGCGAGGGGGGGGGGCCATAGATTGAAGCTCAGTCAAACACTTTCCATGAAAATAATGATACATCAGAGACAAACTCGCAACATCTCTTCTGTGAGATAGAGGTTGAGGGAAGAGAAAAGGACATCTCCTACGAGGCTACGAAATCTATTTTGAACTCTATCAAGGTAGGACAAGTCCTTTCTAGCAGCTCCTTCCCAGATGTGGCAACAGTATTCCATCCTTGGACGTACCTGGCTCTTATATAGATAGAGAATTGCATCAGCAGTGAGATATCTACTGGATCGATAGAAAGATCCAACCATTTTTCCAGCGGCCTTGGCAACAGATTTGATGTACGTGTTCTATTTAAGATCAGGAGTAATGGTCAAGCCCAGAAGCTTGTCAAAACTTGAGGCCTCCTGAAGACGAGAGCCATTCATTTCAATTGATGCCAGATGTGGATCAGAATGTTGATGATGTAAAGAGAGAAGCTTGGTTTTAGATGCATTAAAAGTAACCAGCCACTCCTTTCCCCATTGTATTACATGCTCAAGATCAGAAGAGAGAGAATCAGAGAGACCTTGGTCGTTTACTGTCTTAGATGTGCTACCATAAATGGTAGTGTCATCAGCATAAATGTCTACAAACGATGTAAGGATGTGATTTGGAAGATCATTAATGTAGATCAGGAAAAGAGTTGGGCCCAGGATGGACCCTGAGGGACACCAGCATTAATACTGTGAGCTTCTGATTTTTGCCCCTCAACTACTACTCTTATGAACCTATCAGAAAGAAATGATTTAATAATTGAGAAGACATTTCCAGCTATACCATAGCTAGAGATCTTGTGAAGTAAACCTTTATGCCATACCCTATCAAAAGCCTTAGATATGTCAAGAGCAATTGCCCTAGAAAGGTTGCCTCCATCGAGAGATTTGCTAATCCTATGAGATATAACTGTAAGCACATCTGCTGTAGATCTAGCAGAATGGAAACCATATTGAGTGTCACTAAGAAGGTTATTTTTGTTGAGATGGTTGATTACTTCTGTATTTAACACAGATTCCAGCAACTTACTCATGACGCACAGGAGACTTATTGGCTTGTACTGAGAGGGGGATGAGCGATCACCTGAATTCTTAAATACAGGGCATACTGATGAGATTTTCCAGGGTGATGGGAAGCTATTCTCCTTAAGACAACGTTTAAACAGTTTTGTAAGTATGGGCGCTAGTTCTGGTTGAAGTTTTTTGAGTACTATAATTGGAATATCGTCAGGGCCGGCTGCTTTACTGGAATCAAAGTTTTTGATTAGCTTGGCAACATCACGTACAGATATATGTATATCACATAGCGTGTTTTCTGATACAGGAGGAAATATTGGGGGTTGGCGTCCTTGGTCGCAAAGGGTAGAATTAGCTGCAAAGTTCTTGGCAAAGAGTTTAGCTTTGTCTGATGCTGACGAGATTACCTCAGGTCCATTGATGATAGTTGCTTCTGTTCAGGATTATGTTTGCTATTTGCCAAAACTGGTGGGAACCAAGCCGCTGCTCAGCTACTTTGGACTTGACGGACTGAGCATACAACTCTCTTGCGTTCTTTATTACTTTCTTACAATGGTTGCTGGCAGTCCTGAAAGCTGCTTTAGTTCCATACATCTATTACGTTGGAAGCAGTGGAAAAAGTGATTTCTGTGCGCAATGGCAGCAGCACATTCTGGAGAGAACCATGACTGGCTGTTAGGTTTTTGCTGGAACTTTTTCGAGTGTATGAAATAGTCTATACCTACAATTAATCATTTCGTTAGGTCTGATACTATAGAGGACACATCCTTTTTAAACATGGAATGTAGAGGTAGATCCGATATAAATGTATGGAAGCTATCCCAGTCAGCCTTAGTGTATCGATATACTGTACGATGGAGAGGTACATCTGGGGACTTATTACATTTCATTTTTATCTTAATTGATACAACAGAGTGGTCGGAAGATCCAAGAGGAGACAGAACAGAAACTGAACATAGTTCAGGGAAAGTTGTGAGAAAAAGGTCTAGTCGACTTGCATACTGGCCATCATTGTTGGGCACACGGGTGGGTTCCTGAACAATCTGAGTGAGGTCATAAGCAATGGAGAAATCATGACAGAACCTCACCTCATCATCGGTCTTGTTTTAGTGGGTCAACCATTCCACATTGTGAACATTGAAGTCTCCACATACGTGAATATTAGCTGAAGGATAAGCAGATAGGACTTGGTCAATTTTCTCAGATATGCTTTTAAAGACAGTAACTCCACTGTTGTGGGGGCGATAGAGAGTAAATATAAATGCAGTAGTGTGAGCTAATGCAACCCGGAAGCACATATAGGGTAAGTTAGGATCTTCTCTGGAGATGTCCCTACCACATGGAAAGCCATCTTTAATATAGGCACATATTCCATGCCGATCTTGGGGGTCAGATTTAGAAGTTAGAGTATCCTTTAATTGCGAACTCTTCTAGGGAAATAGCCTGTCCAATGCCAGTTTCGCTTTAAAAATAAAATTAGTCTCCTGTAATTGGGTTTCAACCTCTGGAAGGTTAGAACATAGACCCCTGATGTTGGAGAAAGACATGGTAGTAGGGGTATACGTTGGAAGTTGGAGAACCGGGTTTAATTGTGTACTTTTTCTTGTAACTTATGGAATTTTGGAATTTGTGGGCTAGGTCGTCAGATTTGCTTAGAGCAGGAAAGAGAGGGGGAAACTAAGAGAGAAAAAGAAACAAGGAATTTTTTTTTTTTTTTTTTTTTTAAACTGAAAACAATTTTTTTTCAATAAATATTTCATATTAAAATTAGTAAATTTACTTCATGGTTCAATTTGATAATTAAAAGAAAATTCAGACAAACTTTTTGACTGATGTAACCTCTGACCTTCTACACGTGTATCTTTTCAAACACAGGAACCTATATAAACTTTCAAAATGAATCCCTTATTTTTATTTAACCAACAGTTTCTGATTCTGTCAGCCATAACAGACATGTGGTAAAGGCATTAATTAACTATTAGTTCGAAAATCTAAAGATGAAAAATTTTATATTTACTAAAAAGGTGATAACTATGAACAGCTTAATAATTACTTAACACTTCTACCATGCTGTGGCTGATGGAACAAGAACAGTCTATCTCTATGAATAAAAGGTTCAGTTTGAAATTGTTCATAGGTGCCCAGGTTAAAAAAGATTTGCATAAAGATCAGTTACATCATTTGTAAATAGGCAATCATGCAGAAAGCCAATAAATCAAAAAATGAATTTACAAAAATAACTTATAAAACAATAAAATTTCAATTTTTATAGCAAGTTCTGAGACTAAATGTTTTTTATTCAATGTTATTCAATAAATGTTTCAGAATTCAATGTGGCCAATGCCATTATTTTATTCAACCTCAAGTTATTCAGCTGAGAGATCAAAAACAAAAAAAAAAAATTAAATAATTTTAACCAAAGTGAAAATAGGAGTAATTCGGATAATACAAATTATCAATCTTGATCTAAAAAATTCCAAAACATAAGTCTAAAAAAAAAATAAATAAAGCATTAATTTTTTATTTTTAAATCACAAAATTATACACATCAAATAGCGCTGCTTTATCAAAGTGATTTTAAAAACCTGTATCTACTGAGTAGACGACTTTCATAAGTTAGTTTTTAAAGTTTAGGAAAATTAGAGAATCCTAGTGTAGGCAATACTATTAATCTATGATGCCAATTAAATTTAACACTAGAATTGGTGTTTAACTGGTGTGTAATTAAATGTTATATGCATTGCACAAAGGATAAAAGAGTTGGTTTTTTTATAGATTTTAAAATTGCTGTTTTTTAGAGGCACCTGCACATCTCTTCAAAAGGCTCTATCTTTTAGTTCATCATGCTATAGAAATAGCACTTACACTTGTCTGCAGCACTCAAGTCTTAAATAGTACTTTTATTAGCAAATGACAAAATTGAATGGATGCATCTTACTTGATCATTTTTGATTATACTAAATCAAATTTAAATGTTTGTTTGTCAGAGTTTTTTTCCCTATATATCTTAGTCATACAAATTTTTTTTAATTGGAGAGTCAGGCTTAATAAAAAAAATTATTTTAATTGTTCTAATTAGCTCCAATTTTCAATGAACTCATCAAATGTCCTATGTTTCTGCCTATCTCTTTCACGCTCTTCCACTGGATATTGTTCCACCATTGGCTCATATTTTATATGCTATCTGTAGATTGCTTCAATTATTGTTTGTTTGTTCATTGATAGTCAAAGGTAATTAAGAAATGAAATAAAAAGGTTGGAATAGTTCATTATACACAAAAAGAAATATCACCAAAAGAGGGTAGGAGAGAAAAGAAGAGAAAACAATTTCTAATTTTGTCTTTATATTGAACTGGCCTCGCAAAGATAAATCAATCTAACCAGAGTTTAATAGGTGAATCAATAGGTTGCTTTTTTACTAGTATTTTATGAATTTTAGTCGACTTCTAAATCACTATGAAAAGTTTGACATTTCCTAATTCATCCACTTTATTAAAATTTCTACATCAATGTTATTTTTTAAACTTTATCAGATTTCTTCCAAAATCTAAACGAATAAATTGAAATTTATTTTCATAATCACACCTGTGTTACCATCAGAATGCCCCGTTGTTATTTAAATCAATAATACAAGTCTTTTAAAATACTGTATATATAGTAGATAGCAAAGAGTCAAACACAGCTATTCACATACCTAATTTCTCTAACTAGTTTTATAATAAATCAATTATTTAGTTATAGAGTGATTACTACATACTTTTTCACAGCGCGCTTATATACTTTCTTTGTTTTTACTACCCCTTCCTTCTGTTTCACCCCTTAATATAGCCGGAGAAAGCTAAAATGTTAGAAAACTTTTTGAATCAGTTTTATTTTATGTTAGAAATAAGATTTGGTGTAGTTTTAAAAAGTCTGAACTAGGATTGGCCTAAAAAAAAAAAATTTTTTTAAATGCTTGCGTAGTCTCATCGGCATTCTTCAATAGAGACACCTCGGGTGATAAAATTTACTTTCTCTTTTCAAAGAGAAGGTAAATCCTCAGAGGGCGGACATCCTGAAACTGAACAGGACCACACAGCCCTGCAGCAACACAATCACTGTCGGACTGTCAAGAACATATCCCTGACACATGTGAAATAAGTTGAGACCATGTTATATATATACAGTTTAAATTTAATTACAATCAGATATACGTATTTGAAGTGTTTAAGGGTTTCTGTCACCACAGAAAACTTAGAGGTAGATATTTGATAGGGCAACATAAATTTGGCACTACTTCCACAGTCTTCCCTGGTTAACTTTATATACATAACATAAGTTTCATCAGAATAGGATATAATTCATGTTTGAAAATGGTTATACTCTAATAGCTCACTTAGAGATTCAAGAACACATCTACGGTCTTCCCGGTAAATTTTATATGCACACACACTTTTAGATTTTATGTAGATTCTCTAACTTTTTTTTCTATAGAGAACATGCATACATAATTATATATATATATATATATATATATATATATATATATATATACACACACACAGTTTTGAAAATAATAAGCGGAAGTTTCTCAAGAGCTTTTTCGGCTATCATCTCATCAGGAGAAAATCGATAGCGTACAAAATAATATTATGTCGAAAATAAAGAGTTCTAATGGGGAACTTATTGAATGTGCCAAAAGTACGGGGACACTAAAATAAATTTATTAATGTTTAAAAAACGATTAAAATATTGACACAACGAGGGGAAAGAAAAAAAAAAAAAAAAAAAAACGGGAGAAAAGATGCAAAGTTCTCCAAAGAGAAACAATGCGTTGGATGTTTCCTTTTGCCGGCACAAAGAAGGTTGACGCACCGCAATAGACAGACTCCAAAATCTTTAAATGGTTTCTGGAGTCCGCTCTATGTAGCACCTCAAACCATTCTATTTTATATCTATTGGCACAGCACGGGTTGTCAACAAAATGCTGGCCAATAGCAGAGTCCAAGGCTGCAGAAGGAGGGAGACCACCAGACCCCATCCACCCTTGTCTGATCTTCGATGGAACATGCTGGTTTATACGAGTCAAAAGGTGCAAGGATGTTCGCCCAACATAACCAGTATCGCACTGGCATTTAAATGTGGGTTAGGGTTAGGGTTTAGCAGAAAATAACTCCATGTAATTATTTTATAAGCAATACTATATAATTACTGTTAAGAAAGCCACTATATATTGATTGACAATTATACAGTATAGTTAACAGTAGGGTCAGCCAAAAACAAATAATTAAGTGTACAGCAAATAACTTTTACCAAATGCAAAAACGTTTTTTTTAATTTGCATAGTTTAAAAGTTTGGAAATTTTTTGTAAACTCCTTTTATTTATTCTAGAATTAGTTTTGTTCCTCGAATGCCTCAAAATTAAAATGACTGTATATATGTGTCCATAAGTTTTGAGATATGACAATTATTTTGAAATAAAGAAAATCTTTATAGCAGCTTTAGTAAGTTGAAAATATGCAGATCGGTAGAAAATTAGCTTTTAATGCATTTAGTGAGTTATTAGCTGTAATTTTTGTTTATTTTTCAATTTCTCCACAGTTAACTATAATACTAATGTTTTAAGGCCAAAAACATATGACTGCAGTCATGTTTGATCGTGACTCATTAAAAAGGTATCAACTAAATCCTGTATAAAAAAATTACAGTTTCAGAACTTTAAAATTATATGGGCCAGTATAAAAATTTTTTGCATTCAGTAAAAGTTATTTGTTGTAAAATATAGGCCTCAGATGTAAACTATACAGCATGATTGCCCCATTTTTCCCCCATCAACATTTTAAGAGGACAACAAAATAAAGTTAAGGCTTCCTGAACATTGCTGAAATCATCAAGCTTCATTTTCCTACCGGCAGGGTGTTCAGTGGTGAATGGTAAAACTTGATGGCTCTGCCTGCCACCATAAAATTCATTTACCACTTCAAGTAATTAGCATTTCTCCCAGTCAACAGGTAACACTTCAGAACAACATGAATTTGAAGCAGATAAGAACACACAGGTGGGGAAACATCTTAACCAATATCACGAAAATAAATTCACTAAGTCCTTTTTAGAAAGATTTCACGACAAAATGAACTACTTGAACCAACATTTGTTACACACAATCTTATTGAAGATTACTTTCTATCGCTTTGTAATAATACTAGCATTACTATCTTTGCAGTCAGGTTATTTCATATCAAAATCAAACCGGTACAGTCTTGGACATGATGGTGTGGTATTGGTTTCTTACAGCCTGAAGTATAGTCCTGTGCAATTCTAGAAGGTCCACTCTCATAGGTTTTATCTTCTTGCCTTTTGAGAAGAGGTTACTTTATTGCTAATTGATTTAATTGACCTAGAATATTATTTTTAAAAAATTTGTCTCACAATGTATTTTTTTCATGTTATGTTTTTATAAATAATAGTAAATTGAGCTTAAGTTTACAAGGTGCATGGTGAAGCGGCCATTTTTCTTAAAACCTTGCAAGCTGAAAATGCTTAATATAATTCATTCTGTGATGCTGATTACCGTATCCTATAATTTAAATTGTTACCGTCTCTTCTGGATCTGTATGGGTCGATTCTTTTGTTGTTTAACAAACTTTGCGTGCATGTTCTCATCTGCTTGAAAATTATTCTGTTTTATTCATTCATTTTGTCATACATATGGATCATATTCTTTTTTTATTTTAGCACAAAACATCATAAAGAGAAATTTTTTTAAATGGCAGGATCAAGCTAAGAAATTCTGTTATGCTTAACAATGTTTGCATAAATAAAGAAAAATACTGTCTGAATACACACATATCTACATATATATTTCATGCATATATACATAATACTATAAGGTGATATAATATATTGTATATAAATTTTCAGCAGTGCTCAATCCGTAAGTAAAGGTTAGTAGTATGAAATGATTCCCTGCAAGGATGAAAGATTCCTCTACAGCTTAATTGCCATAATCAAAGTTATTTGATACTATAATTTATTGTCAGTTACGAAGCAAAGAAAAGCTAGCATACGTTTGCAGAATAATCAAAACATTCTTGAAATAAATTGAAATAGTAAACAAATATCTCCCATCGTCATCAGAGCATTGTTGTCAAATGAGAATGTATACCACCAAAGTGACATTCCATATAAAAAGTCTTCGATGGCCCATGAAAACAATGCAAAGAAAAAAAAAAAAAACACCGGGAGTATGGACACCAAACGATAAGAGTTAAAATGTGTGCAACATCTTTCTTTTAAAATTATCATCTCTTTATCTCTATTTCCATTCTAAATGTAGTCCCAACCCTAACTAATTTTATTTCTGGTGATTCCAAATTAATGAACATAAAAAATAATACATCCATATTCCGTCCAAAGCAATGCTAAAAAAATAAGGAATACATCAGCTTTGTATCTTAAAGTTTCTGACAGGTTTAGTGGCACATGAGGCTTTAAAGGGTCAAAAACAAATACGATAACAAGAAGCTAGTTAACATGAGCATTTACAGAAAGCATATGTTGCCAGAAACGTCTTCTGGATTCGTCATAGCGATACTTTCTGTTATCTCTTTTCATATATGTATGGCACAATCATATTGATACACCGGTTCTTGTTAGATCACTTAAGTTAAGCACTACTGAACCTTGCCAGTACTAGATGAGTGACAATTTGAGAATATTAGCTGTATGTTAGTATGTATGTATAATGTCCTAGGGAGATAAACACCCCTACCTTGCACAGTTCCAGGTCACCCTTGAGCAAGTTGTAGCACCTGTTAGCCTCACTGATATTCTAGAGAATTACTATACAAGGGATATACGGAATTTCTCAGCTCTGGTAACAGCAATACACTTAAGGGCAGCTCTCTTGAAAAATAAAGTCAGATATAGAAAGCCCATTAGCCCTGTATGACAATCTTCTAGTGATGATGTCAAAACACTCGCTTCCAATTTATTATGAGCCAGCACAGAAGTAGTAAGGCTTAAAAACTGTCATTAGAATGTGCAATCTGGTTTCACTAGACATAGCGAAACAAATATAAGGAGACATAAACGTGGTGCAGAACTGCAGGGGAATTAATTTTACTTGGCCTGGTATTATTCCAGTTATATTATAAATGTATTTTTTTTCTAAATCTAAATTTAAAATGAAGCATTTTGTGGTTTATAATGTTTGAAAGATTGGTGAACATTATTATAAGTAGTCACCCCCCCCCCCCCGAATTGAGATAACTTTTATAGCTTATGCTTAGTACCAATTACACATTTTTTTCCATAATTATTCTATGGATATATTATTTTACATGAAAAATAATAAATTTAGAAAATAAAGCATAAAATTGGTGCATGACTGTCAGCGGGTTGACCTTCTTAAGAAGACAAGACATTACTCAGCTGGTTTATATCAAATTACAAAGTATTCACTGTCGCATTAGTCTTGCATGCTGACAATTATATTCATCTGTAGAAAGCGAGGGGGGAGGAGTCAATTTAAAATTTTTTTTTTTTTTTAAATTTTGCTTTATGAGTTTTAAAGAAAAGCATAGATCTGATGACCCCAAAGAAAGATTAAATTTGTACAATATAGGGAGGTTGTGTGTAAAACAGGATACTGTAAGGTCATGTAATAATGGATCAGAGTTCTTGAATTAATAGATGTACAATAGTAGGTTAGTGGGGGGGGGGAGAAACATGTGGAAAAGTGATAAGGCTGGATTTAAGGGAAAGAGAAATAAAGACCTAGCCAAAGATAGGTTACTTTGGAAGTTAATTTTTAATTTATTCAATACATGTCAGCATATAAAACAGATGTTTAACAGAAAATGATTATTATCCTGATTTCTTATAAGTCTTTTCCCCATCCATATTCTATTTAGCTGTCTACTAAGCTCCATGTTTTGATTTGGTTTTCGATCCCGTTCAGCTTCACCTTATGATCAGCTGGGATGGAAAAGTCAGTTTTTTTTTTTCTCGTTGTTGACTATTATGACTGTTCTTCTTAATTAGATGGGTTCATGCATTTGTATTTAAAAGTCTCATAAGATTTATTATTGTTATTATTATGCACTTAGTTTGAAAGTTAATTTCTAAAAGCTGTCCAACACATGCCAGCATGTTGATAATAAAACAAAGATGATAAAAAAAAAAGGTGTCAGACTATCAATTGTCAGAAAATCAATGCTGCTTCTTTTCTTAAAAATTCAACTCACACTGTCAACGCAGAATCCACTCTAGAATATCACTTGAAACAAAAAAAAAAAAAAAAAAAAAAAAAAAAGGAGGGCTGTTAGTTGTGTTCGGTTGAACTTTTGTTTTGATTTGGTCAGACTAAGAATTCTTAGTTATATGCAAGTTCAGTCAAAAAAAAAAAAAAAAAAAAAAAAAAAAATGAATATTATTGCATCCTCCAAAAAATAAAACTTACTTGTTTTAAACTGGAATTGTAATTTTACTTGGAAGAATTCTTTTGTTAAAGCACTGATACTACATAATTTACACTGCAATAAATGTCAGAATCTCGGTACAACTGGACAAGTACAATGAGCAAATGATCATAGCCTATTCAGTGAACGCACACAGATGCACGTTCACAACGATTGTTCTTATGGGCAACACAATTACAACTTGTTGCACTATCAAGTTGGAAAAGTCTATGAATGGCAGTAACCAATTGTGTGTGATTTTCACCAGGGCGAGTGTTAAGAGGTATAATATGTGCACCCCTCCCGTAATTTTTAAATGCAAATATTTCAGATTTGCATTAAATTTTAGCCATAGACATAAGACACAAATTAAACAAGATTACTCACATTTTAATTTATTTTCAAAATTCGTAAGTCTTGATTTTGAGATATTTTTTAAATCAAAAGCATGTAATGAATTTTGATCCAAATTGGGATAAGGATTCTATAAATAAGGTTTAGTTTTATTATACCTTAATTTTAATCTTCACACAGAGACATAAAAGTGGTACAACTGTCCAGGGAATGAATTTTACCATTTTGGGAGAGGTATTCTTCTACATTTTAATAAACACAACCATCACTTTATCAAAGATTTTCATTAAAACAGCAACAAAAAAATGGGAGTATTTGTCATCCTTTTTCTTTAATCAGTCAGCTATTTTTTCAGTAACTCCAACTCAAGAGTCTTGGTATTAGCCACTCTTTATACAGTTGAGAATCATTTGCATGTAAATGCAACATGTTAACAAAGTTAGGAAAGAAATTATTTATAGAGCACAAATAATAGATTTAATTTTAACAGAACTTCTGTCATAATGGGTGCAGCAGGCTTTCAGGTGCTTAAAAATGACAATATATTGTCTTACATAAAAAGCGGCCATTTTGCACAACACACTGTAGATTTTCACATACTTTGTAATGGTATTTCTGAAAGGATTGGCTAAGATATGCAAATACAATGTTCTTAGAAAAATTAAACATACAACGTAATAAGTTATAAACATCTATTTCCAAAAGTATAAAACATTTAATGTTGCATACACACACATCTAGTAAATAAAGAAAAATCATTTTTGAATTTAAACTTAAATAGCATTGCATCTGATAAATCAATATTTGATTTTGACTAACTTATTTTTCTTCTTTCCTACCATGTTCTTTGCAAGAAAATAATTTACTTTACTTGAATTTCTTAACATACTTATTCCAGCTAGAAAGATTGTTAAACTGAACTATTTATGGCCTAAACAGTCACTTAAATTTAACAAATGTTTATATAGCTCTAACTACATTCAATTCAAAATAAATAATATTTTTAAATAAATATTAGCTTATTTATTTTTTAAAGTCACTCGAATAACATAAATATAGGTTTAACTAAGTTGGGTTATACTAGTATTATTCTCAAATAATGCTGTAAGCAGCTTTTCATTTTACTTACACGTCTTTTTTTTTATTATTATAAAAATTTACATCCAGTTCAGTAAATTAAAATGTTTTTCTAGCATTAAAAATTTAGTGTAATTTTTGTGTGGTCAAAGCATTTTTTTACATATAAATTGAAAATGTTGATTGAATAAATGTAATAATCAATTCAAAAATTAAACAACAAAATTTTAACTTCTACAAACAATTATAAACATGCGTCTGTATGTTCAAGGTGTGATTGTCAACTCATTGGGCGGATCCAAAACTGTGGCTCAATTTCAACACTTGCTACAACTTCTATGTGATCATTTAACTAAATTGTTCTTCAAATGGATTCTTAGCTACCCCCACCGATAAACTCTCTGGAATTCCTTTCTAGAAAACTGAGAAAGATTACTAGAGTGAGGAAACTTTTTGAGCATGGCTCGGCACTTTTTGAAGAGCTTCAATTTGCCCCTTGGCCTGCAACAGATCTTGACTGAATAATCAAGAGTAAAGTTGAGAAAGGTGCTTTTGATAGTGGGATTCAACACAGATTCCTCTGTCAATTTCATATGTCGATGATATTTTAAGTCAAACATCTTCACGCCTCTCTCAAATGGATGTTGAACATAGACTTGTCTGCAAACTCAGTGTCTCTCCCTATTCCATAGAAGCAAGGACATTAGGTGTTGAAGGATTGCTGGTAGAATTCTGGTGAAAGAACTGACCCATCAAATTATCGCCCCATTAGCCTTCTCCCACTTTTCACCAAAATATTTGAGTCCTTAATTAATCAAGCCCTAGTCCAATACCTGCTTAACTCCTAACCGACAAACAATATGGATTTAGGAAAGCCCATTCCACAGCAGATATCTTAACTAATCTCTGAACGTATATACCGGTCACAGGACAAAACAGGGGAGGGTAAAGCGGTAGCTCTTGATATATCTAGGGCTTTTGACAGGGTATGGCACGATAGTCTTCTAAGGAAAATTAGATCATATGGGATCACTGGAAGAATGCATAATGTAATTAAATCCTTAAGATAAAAATCCAAGTTGTCCTTAACAGTTGTACATCTAAACAATATGATATAAATGTGGGAGTACGTTGTGGGTCTATCCTTGGATCTTTATTATTCCTGATATTCATAAATAACCTCCCTGATTAAATTGTTTCGGAGATGGGTATATTTGCTGATAACACCACTCTCTATAACAGGCACAAGGGGAAAACAAATGAACACATATCTAAGGAAATGGCAGAAACAGTAGAGGATGACCTCCAATCTGTAGTGGAATGGGGGCAAAAATGTATGGTCACATTCAATGCTGCCAAGACTAAGCTTGTTTCCTTCAATAATTACAAGAAACTTTCTCTACCACCAATAGCAATGTCCAACAACACATTACTCCTCGGCCTAACGTTTACAGGGAACTGCCAAGGCTGCTGCAAAGAAGGTGGGCTCTCTCAACCGTGCTATAAACTACTTATGCCTGAAAGTATCCTGTACCTCTATAAGGCCACTATTCGCCCATGTATGGAGTACTGTTGACACATTTGGGCTGGTGCATCTGCTGCTTGTCTCTCACTCCAGGACAGGGTTCAAAAGAGAGTCGCCAACCTGATAGGTCCTAAACTATCATCTAAACTTCAGCCTCTGTCCCACCGACGAAATGTTGCATCCCTCTGCCTGTTCTACAAGTTCTTTAATGATGAATGCTCTGACAACTATAAGCATTTGTACCCCCTCAACGTGACTACCCCCGACAAACCGACAAGCAGCTAAGTCCCACCCCTTCACAGTAGAGATCCCTAGGTGTAAGAAAGCCGTCTACTCCAATAGTTTCTTCCTTAGAATTGCTAGACTTTGGAACTTCCTTCCAGGATTCTGCTTTCCCAACTGTACTGACATGCAGAAGTTCAAGTGTAATGTGAACAAACATCTTGCTACTCATCTTCCTTCATAATGCCCCTGCAACTTATGTCCCCAATAGTAGCCCCCTATTTCAAAGTGGCACTGTGCCTTGTTTGGGGTGAAAATTGATTAAAAAAAAAAAAAAATCCTAGCACCCCATGGATGTAGGTAGTTCACAGGCATGTGTATATGATCAGTCAGTAAATGAGAGGAAAGATGCAAGTGGTGCACACAGTACTTCGGCTTTTTAAAAAAATTTCTTTAACTGACACTTTGAGGGCCACAACAAGTAGTAATACTATTTAACCTGTAGGGAGAGAGAGACGGTGAAGGAGAGAGAGACGGTGAGGGAGAGAGAGACGGTGAGGGAGAGAGAGACGGTGAGGGAGAGAGAGACGGTGAGGGAGAGAGAGAAGATGAAGGAGAGAGAGACGGTGAGGGAGAGAGAGAAGATGAAGGAGAGAGAAGATGAAGGAGAGAGAAGAGAGAGGGAAAGATACAGTGAGTAAATAAAGATTAATTTCTGATTTTGTCAATTTAAAAAAAAAATTATTGGTTTTCTAAACTCACTTTTTCCTAATTCAAGCAATCTAATTGACAATGATTTACATTTCTTGAGTGAGAATTGTTATTTAGATTTAAACATCCAACGAAAATAAATTTCTTGAGTAATTTTTGTTTCCTAAATGGCAATAGACATTTTTAATGCAATAAACAATTTTGCTCTCAAATATTTAGGAGAGGGGGGGGGGCATCACACTTGAAATAAAATTATTTCTTATTGTTTACTAAATGATCAGACACGATTTTCACTTGCATCTTTTGCAGCCAGGTTCCTATTCACTTAACTCCTCACGAGGAATAAATTTGACACATGAATGTTTTTTTTTATGTGGGGAAAATCCAACTCCTCAAAATAGGGCAGTCTGAATTGAAGCAAAAATAAAAATTGCCTAAATCTAAAAGGACTTATTGTTCACTGAAGACAGAATAGACTAAGTGTAGCATTAGAACAGATACTACTTTGTCCTTACTGTTTGCCAAAATAATCACATTGTATTTTTATTATCGCCCACACTGAGAATTGAATCTTCAACCTACAGAAGAGTGTCACTTAAAATTGAATTTACTATGTTATCTGTTATGCCACAGGTCCAATTCTTAGTGTGGGTGACACTAAGAATGCAACTGCAAATTACTGAAGACTTCTACTTGGTCATGGCTGATGTAACAAGACCATACTATCCACTTAGATTACATAAAAAGTTCTCATTGATTGAGATTGTCGGACTGACTTCCTCATCTTGGTTGTTATCATCACGTTTCGGCCGTTTTACCCTCTGGCCTTCATCAGGTGTTCTGTATCGAACACCTGATGAAGGCCGGAGGGCAAAACGGCCGAAATGTTGTGACGATAACAACCAAGATGAGCAAGTTAGTCCGATAATCTCAATCAATGAAAACACCTCATCTCAAAAATACAGACAATTACTATAAAAAGTTCTGTTCAAAATTTTGTGCAGATTCCAGAGTTCGACAGAAAGATTCCCCGAGTTTAACAAGCCACACCTGAAGAAGGTTGGAGGTTATATCAAACGTAACATTGTGAGGATAACACTCAAGATGAGAACAGTAGTCCAAATAATTCAAATTATCAATCCTCATCTCAAAAATTCAGAAACAATAAAAACAGCATAATTACAAAAAAAATAAAGATAGAATATTCTTGGGTAAGTTTGAATTTCCAAATACCCAAAAGCGCATAAATTACAATGATTTTTGCATTGTTTGAAAGCTAGAAACCATCTGTAAATTATGGCTGGTGGTGGTCAGTCAGAGAATAACCAGAAGCTTCACTATGGCAACATGACATTAATACAAGACTGATCAATATTCTTTGTTGCATAGCTGGTGCATAATCTGTTGCAGTGCCAGGAAAGACAATACATGCAAAAGGTTATCTGTACTATTGCAACAGTTCCAGTACGATACATAAAATGCATGTCAAAGACGTGCATTCAGCTGCAGTCAATGCACGTACATTAAAGTTAGATGGCAGAAATGAAATTGGATTAGTTATGAATCGACCCAAAAGAATTAGTTAGGTTTGTTGTCTGTTTAAATGACAATATCAGCCATTTCCCAACGCTTAATACAATCAACAATGTGCAAAGAAAAATTAAATACTAAAATTTAATAACTGCATGAGGGACAACACTGAGTAAGTAGGTATTATAGATAACATTAAATCAGCCCACATTAAAATGAGTTATTCTACTTATTGACTTATTTTTAGGTCATTATCTAAAAATGTTTCATATAAGCAATCATCTGGGCCGGGCAAAGTAAATTTTTTGTATTGTGCAGAAATGCACATTTAACAAATTAAAATCTGAAACATAAAAATTAAGACAGATGCAGTAAAACATTACCCATGCTCTCAAGGATGCAAATTAATTATGCTTTGATTGTCGAAGCAGCCAGCCATGATTGATATACAGAAAGACAAATTAGTGTAGACTGATGTAAGGCTTATATAAGTTTTGTTTATAAAGCTCTACATTGTATTGGGCACTGGAAAATATATTGGTTTAAGTTCATTTTACCAACATATTTAAAGACAAGCAGGTAGACGTGACATTCACACTCCCATATTTTTATTGTCATCAAAATCGCCCATTTTTTAATCTAATCAATTGATTGCTTGCTCTTGTTGGAGACTCATCACGTTGCACTGGAAGGAAGCTTCATATGCCTCCATGAAGTCAACAATAAATTGTAGTCTACATTGCACTGTAGAGAACCTATTGTTGATTTTATAAAATTATCTCTATTATATAAAAGGAACTTTGTGTGTCTGTGAGTTCATTTCATATGGACTCGAAAAGGGCTGGGTTAATTTTTATGAAAATTTGACACGTAGGTACTTTGTGTCCCTGGCAGTGTTCTTAAATAGGCTTTGTGTAGGAATATCTTCAATAAGTATCAATAATCGACAATTGAAATGATCCGATGAAAGAAGGAACAAGCGATTTTGACAAAAATTAACATCTTATACAGCCTAACCTCACAAGTGCATTTGAGAAGTTTTATTACCACACAACCCGAAAGGCCCAACCATATAAAATCAACAGTAGGTTTTTTGATATGACAGGGGCACGTTCGAAATGAATGTTTCTGTTTAAAGCACAATTTCACAATGATACTTGGCTTTTTCATTTTAAACTTTAATGCAAGCCATTATAGATAAATATAATTTTATAAAAACAGTAGGTTCTCTACAGTGCAATGTAAACTACAATATATTGGGAATGGTCACTGCAAGAGGCATCTAAAGCTTCCTCCAAGTGCATCGTGATGGGCCCACAATTAGAGAAGGCAATCAATCAATTTGAATGAAAAATGGGCTATTTTATAGATTTTCGATGACAATAAAAATATCGTGAGTGTGAAACATTTGTAGATCATCATTCAATTCCAGGCAACGTCAGGTCACCCTGCATATTTTTATATTTATAATGACTTACAGTTTAAAATGAAAAAAAAATCAAGTATCATGGTCCAATTGTGCTTTAAACAGAAACATTCACTTTGAACACACCCCTGTCATATCAAAGAACCTACTGTTGATTTTATATGCCTGGTCATATTGCTTGTGTGGTAATAAAAATTCTCAAATTCACTTGTGATGTTCGGCTGTGTAAGGTGTTAACTTTGGCCAAAATCGCCTGTTCCTTTTTTTCATCAGATTATTTTGATTATAGATTCTCATCGAAGACATTCCAAGACAAAACTTATTGAAGAACACTGTCAGGCACATAAAGTACTTTTGTGTGAAATTTCATAAAAATTGACCGGACCGTTTCCGACTCCATAAGGAACCAACTCACACAGATAAAGTTTCTTTTATATAATAGTGGAGATGTTGGCACTTAAGAAATATCTTTACATATTTTAATATCAAACATTTTTTGAGGAAGCCAAAAATGTACACGTACTTTTTATTTTATTCTTTAAAACTTTTTTTTTTTAAATTATTTTTTTAAATTTAGTAATAAAAATCTCTCCTGGCAGTAGAACGTTGAGAGGTTAACTGGAAAAATTAAGAGTGCAACACATTGCTTAAGTGATAGATATGAGCAGTTTTTCTCTCATTTAAGAAAAAGTTTAAACGATATGCCTTACATTGTCTTCAGATTAAAAAGATAGGCGAGTCAGAAAACAATGAAGAAAGATAAAAGAAAACGAAAACGAAAAAAAAGAATGACAAAGGAAAATAAAGAAATAAAACAGAACTGAAGAGTGAGAGCGAGAGAAAGGGAAGAGTGAGAGCGAGAGAAAGGGAAGAGGTGAGGAAGAGTGGGGGAAAGAATAGAGAGAGAGAGAGAGTGATGGGATAAAGAATAGAGAGAGAGAGTGATGTGATAAAGAATAGAGAGAGAGAGTGATGTGATAAAGAATAGAGAGAGTGATGGGATAAAGAATAGAGAGAGAGAGAGAGATGTGATAAAGAATAGAGAGAGTGATGTGATAAAGAATAGAGAGAGAGAGAGAGAGTGATGTGATAAAGAATAGAGAGAGAGAGAGAGAGTGATGTGATAAAGAATAGAGAGAGAGAGAGAGAGTGATGTGATAAAGAATAGAGAGAGAGAGAGAGAGAGAGTGATGTGATAAAGAATAGAGAGAGAGAGAGTGATGTGATAAAGAATAGAGAGAGAGAGAGTGATGGGATAAAGAATAGAGAGAGAGAGTGATGGGATAAAGAATAGAGAGAGAGAGTGATGGGATAAAGAATAGAGAGAGAGAGTGATGGGATAAAGAATAGAGAGAGAGAGTGATGGGATAAAGAATAGAGAGAGAGAGTGATGGATAAAGAATAGAGAGAGAGAGAGTGATGGGATAAAGAATAGAGAGAGAGAGAGTGATATGATAAAGAATAGAGAGAGAGGGGGGAAGAAAAGAGAGAGAGAGAGGAGGGGAAAGAAGAGAGAGAGAGGAGGGGAAGAAGAGAGAGAGAGAGGGGGGGGAAGAAGAGAGAGAGAGAGGGGGGGGGGAAGAAGAGAGAGAGAGAGGGGGGAAGAAGAGAGAGAGAGAGGGGGGAAGAAGAGAGAGAGAGAGGGGGGAAGAAGAGAGAGAGAGAGGGGGGAAGAAGAGAGAGAGAGAGGGGGGAAGAAGAGAGAGAGAGAGGGGGAAGAAGAGAGAGAGAGAGAGGGGGGAAGAAGAGAGAGAGAGAGGGGGGAAGAAGAGAGAGAGAGAGGGGGGAAGAAGAGAGAGAGAGAGGGGGGAAGAAGAGAGAGAGAGAGGGGGGGAAGAAGAGAGAGAGAGGGGGAAGAAGAGAGAGAGAGAGGGGGAAGAAGAGAGAGAGAGGGGGAGAAGAAGAGAGAGAGAGAGGGGAAGAAGAGAGAGAGAGAGGGGGAAGAAGAGAGAGAGAGAGGGGGAAGAAGAGAGAGAGAGAGGGGGAAGAAGAGAGAGAGAGAGGGGGAAGAAGAGAGAGAGAGAGGGGAAGAAGAGAGAGAGAGAGGGGGAAGAAGAGAGAGAGAGGGGGAAGAAGAGAGAGAGAGAGGGGGAAAGAAGAGAGAGAGAGGGGGAAGAAGAGAGAGAGAGGGGAAGAAGAGAGAGAGAGAGGGGGAAGAAGAGAGAGAGAGGGGGAAGAAGAGAGAGAGGGGGAAGAAGAGAGAGAGGGGGAAGAAGAGAGAGAGGGGGAAGAAGAGAGAGAGGGGGAAGAAGAGAGAGGGGGGGAAGAAGAGAGAGGGGGGGGGGAAGAAGAGAGAGAGGGGGAAGAAGAGAGAGAGGGGGAAGAAGAGAGAGAGGGGGACGAAGAGAGAGAGGGGGACGAAGAGAGAGAGGGGGACGAAGAGAGAGAGGGGGACGAAGAGAGAGAGGGGGACGAAGAGAGAGAGGGGGAAGAAGAGAGAGAGGGGGAAGAAGAGAGAGAGGGGGAAGAGAGAGAGAGGGGGGAAGAAGAGAGAAGGGGGAAGAAGAGAGAGGGGGGAAGAAGAGAGAGGGGGAAGAAGAGAGAGGGGGAAGAAGAGAGAGGGGGAAGAAGAGAGAGAGGGGGAAGAAGAGAGAGAGGGGGAAGAAGAGAGAGAGGGGGAAGAAGAGAGAGAGGGGGAAGAAGAGAGAGAGGGGGAAGAAGAGAGAGAGAGGAGAGAGGGAGATGGGAGGGGGAGAGAGAGAGAGAGAGAGGGGAGAGAGAGAGAGAGGGGAGAGAGAGAGAGAGAGAGAGGGGAGAGAGAGAGAGAAGGGGAGAGAGGGAGAGAGGGGGGGGAGAGAGAGAGAATGAAGGAAAGAATAGAGAGAGAGAGAAATAGAATGAGGTAAATAATAATGAGAGAGGGAAGGAAAGTAAAGAGTGAAAATAAAAGATTAGACAGAGAAGAGAACGAAGGGAAAACCGGGAGAGAAGGATTTGACATATGGATATATTGTCTTCTGGTCTTTTCTGCCTTTGCGTGTGGCAAGCAAAGTCGTGTTAAGCATTGAACCACAAATCAATGGAGTGAAAGTAACAACGTTGCTTCTACACCATTCCTTTATATGTTCTGGGTCAAACCTTCCCCAACCGTATGCAACAGCTGAACTTGCTTTGTTTTTTTGTTTTTTTTTTGGTGTAGAGGTAAACACCTGCAAGTTAATGAATAGCTGCAAAGTGCGATGAGAGCTCCATGCAGACTAGACAATCATGAGGCACTATCTTTATGAAAAACAAAAATAAAAAAAATACAGTAGTAATGATGACAGTTTTTATGCATGTACATCTGTCATCCCTTTATGTTCTGGACCAAACCTTCTCAGACTTTTTATGCAACAGTAGGGCCTTACTACTCTAGGTGTTGGGGGGGGGGTAAAAATGACAATCTTGACAGCCTGACAAATAGCTGTGACAAATAAAAACTTCATACAGACCAGACAATCCTAAGATATGGAATCCACAGAAATCAGTTGGAACAGGAAAGGTGAGGAAAGAACAAGATGCACATATTTAAGAATGTGGCAAGGGTGGTGCAAAAAAAAAATGAACTAAATAGAAATACCGAATGCATGTGTTGTACGAAAGAGACAAGTCAAGTTTTGATAAAATTAATGTTTGAAGCCTTAAAAACTTCACAGTAAAATTAACATTTTCAGAGAGGACTGTTGGGTTAGAAAAAGGAAAGCAATATGAGAAGAGGATGAAGAAAAAAATGGGAAAATATTATTTAAAATACTCAATCAGTTCATTTAATGATGAAAATGTGGTTTTAAACTTAAGCATGACAGACAAACAGACCAATTAACTGAAAGGCCAAACTTTTTTTTTTTTTTAGAGATGCATTGATGCATATAAAAATAGAAGTTGATGCCATAACACAGGAATTCTTACTTGTAATGATCCCGGAATATATCTTCAGGCAACTCTGCTATTTTCCAAGTTCTTTCTTTAAGATTTAATCTGAAAAAGTAAAATAAATTAAATAAATAAGGATATTAGCAAAGAAAGCAAAAAAGTTTAAATTGTTTTGTTAATTTTGTTACAAACAACAATTCAAAATACAGAATTTCAAAATAACTGGTTAGATTCTTATATTGTTCTTAATTTACAACTTAAAATTTATTAAGTTCAATGTGAGAGCTTAGAACTTTGTAAGTATCATTACAATAATATTTAATTTAGAATTCTTTTTAATATACAAAAACTATGCCTCTTCGGACATAAAATTTATCACCCAACTTATGTGCATGCACATACAAAATCTGACGTTACCATGTACTATCACATGGAGTCGTTTGGAATTACATTAATGTGGCATAAATCTTTAAAGTTTTCATAAAAATATGCTAACATATTTACTAACCAGCAGAGTATTACCACTGTCGACCAAGTGAAAAGCCTATCAGGTCTGTGTATGCAGTGTAATGTATGCAAGTGAAATCTACCCAGTGAGTGTTGAAAATAGAGAGAAATGATATGAGAATTATATAATGGATGTATATAATGCGAATCTTCAAGATGAGTTTAGATCTGATGACGTCAGAAAAAGATTAAATCTGGACAGAAGTATGCAGACCAGGTAACTTTGTTGGTTTGGTCACATTGTAAGAATGGGAGAGTGCTTGGGTTAGTAGAAACAGTTGAGGTAACAGACAAAAGGATGGATTTGAGAGAAAGAGGGATAACAAAAATCTGGATAGATTAGTTTGGAAATCATTTTCTACAAGTTGTCCAATATATGCCAGTATGTAAAACAGATGTTTAATTGAATACGATTATTATGATGTGGATTGGTAGCCAGCTTTCCGCATAGAAAAGATATGTAAAAGATTTGTAAAAGATATTACAAATTTTGGTGAACATTTACAGGATATTAAGGTTCAATTTAACAATCTTTGAAAAAGGCAAAATGTTTATTTTCATAAAAAGTACAGTCACATGTATGAGCGATTATTTCCAAAGAAAAATTATGAATTAGTGTGAAAATTGATTGAATATTAAAACTCCAATTTAACAATATATGAAGCCATTTGTTATAAATAACATACATCAATTCATGATGAAAATAAGGAAATGAAAAGGAAGTGGAAACAAAAACTGAGGGAGGAAGAAAGAAGGAGAGGGAAAGGTGGGAAATAAAAAGTCAGGAAAGAGAAGAAAAAAGGCGGGGAAAGAAAAAGAAGACGTGGGGAGAGAGAAAAAGAAGACGTGGGGAGAGAGAAAAAGAAGACGTGGGGAGAGAGAAAAAGAAGACGTGGGGAGAGAGAAAAAGAAGACGTGGGGAGAGAGAAAAAGAAGACGTGGGGAGAGGGAAAAAGAAGAGGTAGGAAAGAGGGAAAAAGAAGAGGTAGGAAAGAGGGAAAAAGAAGAGGTAGGAAAGAGGGAAAAAGAGGTAGGAAAGAGGGAAAAAGAGGTAGGAAAGAGGGAAAAAAAGAGGGTGTGACCCAAACAACTACGGTGGAACAAGATTACCCTAGAAGGAGAGGTTACGGACAGCTAAATTAGACCTATGGTTGATAATTGCCCCAAAAAGGAGCCAGCAAAAGTGGAATTAAAGCATTTTTTATTTTAATGGCAGATCCAAGAAAACAGCAGGTAATCTTGCCAGTTGGAAGAAAGATGGTGTGGTTGCTGATGTGAAATACCTTTTTCTTGTAAAGGAAAAAAAAAGTTGAATCATGAAATAATAAACTGAAGGTGATTATTTGGTGATATCTAGATATCTAGCGGATTGTTTAGATTAGAGTATTGAACCAAGGGGTCACGAACGGGGTCCCCAGTGCATAAGATTTTCGATGAGAACCCTGTTCTGTGGAAAATCACCTGATTTGGATGTGGGGCAGAGGTAGCTGATTATCCAATCAGGACGAACCAAAGTGTGATGGATTGGACAATGATTGGTTAACTGGAACACCCCGGTATGTTCCAACCCACACCAAATCGATATACACAAGCTGGTGCAGACGAAAAAAAATCAATTTGCAAAGAGTTTGCAGCAAGTTGTGTAAGTCTGGAGTATGTTTGAACTCTGAGCTGTCCACCACCTTCACACCTTGCCGTTTGAGAAATACCTGTCCTTTAACTGATCAAAAGCAAGAAATAGGTTGTTGAAACCCACACTGATCGACTATCAGAACTACCAGAAAAAAGAAACTTGCAATCGACATTTTATTTCTCTTAGTTTTGATTCTCCGAAAAACTGTACATATTTTATTTCTCTTTTATGAATAATTAATTTCATATGAAAACCAGGGTTCCGCTGTTTATTGTTGTTAATCCTTACAAGTGAACTCAAGAAAAAAGAAACCACGAATGATCTTTTCTTTCAATGCAAGGAGGAGGATAGAGGAGGTCATCATTGCTGCATCCAATGTCATATCAACTCTAGAGTCGAACCATCTAGAACTGCACTTGTAACGTGTTTCATCTTAACCAAGGAGGGTTTGGATTGTCACACAAACGTTATAGAGGGGGAAGAGAGAAAAAAAGAGGGGGAGGAGAGAAAAAAAGAGGGGGAAGGGAGAAAAAAGGGAAGAGAAAAAAGGGGAAGAGGGAAAAAGAGAAAAAGAACCCAAAAATACAGCTTATCTCCCTTTTTTTTCAAGAACACACAAGTAACACACACACACAAACACACACACAAGATGCCCAGCGACAGCATGTATACACTAGTAATCAAATGCATGTACACACATCTTCTAAGACGCTATCACACACAAAACAGACAAACTAATACATATGTGACACTACAGACTCCCACTTCTCGGAGTTCGGCTGGAGGAGACAACAACTTAAAATTGAACAATTAGATAGTGTTTGGGATTCTTAGTCACAATGAAATATATCACACATACGCGTACAGAACTAAGTTATATCAACATGTCTTTTATTCTTACTATAGTGCAATAACAGAAGATAATCATTGGGACACATGCATGTACAATCCCTGTTTATTACACACACTGTTAAATGCAAACCCACATAGTGACAACCGAAACAAAGATGTGTACTCAATTTCTCTGTACATGCAAAACTACTCCTTCACCTAAAACTTTTGTAGGACTCCCTGAATGTATTATTTGGATTATTCGGACGATTGTTCTCATCTTGAGTGTTATTCTCACAAAGTTTGACTAATCAACCTCAGAACTTCTTCAGGTATATCTTGTTTAACTCAACAATATGTATGATATTTTGAATAGAACTCTTTATTTAATCTACAGGACACATGGTAGAAAAGATAAAATACTAAGTTATAAGCAACACTTTTCTGGGAATTGTAGGTTCAACCATCTGCCTACGAGATAAAATGGACAGATAATTTGATGGGATCAAAGAATTGCTATCTATAGCCTTACTACAATATTAGTTCAAGTATTGTCTGATCAACTAAGTGGTTATTGAGGATTAATCTGATGTCACTGGTAAAATAATTCTAACCATCACCATTTTAAAATAAATTGTTCCAAAATCAAATTATGTTGTCCCATCAACTAAAACAGTATAATTTTAAATAAAAGCATTTCAAAAAGTAACATTCGTTTTACTGATTTGAAGAATATTTAACTGATAGTTATGTTTACAATAAAAAGGCAAAATAATTGTTTTAAAAAGAAATTGCTATAATTTTAAATTAAAAAAATACTTATTTTATTTATTTAAATACTATATTTAGTCGACAAAAGTTTTTTTTACAGAAGTAGTAATTTTTTTTACAGAAGTAATTTTTTTTTAATAAGAGTCATTCATTGACATTTATTATTTCAAATTAGCAATAAATTATACAGTGTTCAATTTCCTATGGTTCTGCTAGATTTTAGTTAAAGTGCTAACATGTCAACTACAAAACAAAGAAAACACTATATAAATTTTTTAAATCTAAAATACATGCTAAGATTTATGTTGTTGCGTCGTTTAACAAGATCAACCATCGGATGTTACTTAGATTTAACTATTGAATATTCCAGTCCACGTAATCTTCAAAAACTAAAAAAAAGTAACATAATATAATGAAGAAAATAAATCCAGCATCATTTCAGTATCCGGAGTTACAGGATGGGTGGGGGCAGTCTCATCAGATAAAAATTCAGTAGAAGTCAATTTATTACATAAAAGACCGTCCATCTCTTGCCAATAGAATTAATATGGAAACAAATAAATTCGCTCTCAGGTTCAAAGATCAGGTTCAAAAGTTGAATAATAATTTACATAAGTCGACCAGAAGATGACAAATTGTTCAATGCAGAGAATTGTTGTATTTCCTCTTCAATAACCTCAGACAGCAGCAAAAGAGAATGAAGCGACAACTGATATACCAATACAATTTTGTGTCTATCATTGATGAAACATTCGGCTTTATAGAGTAAGGGTTCATATAATTTCTGCACTCCTTCAAACAACTTAGCGTTTTGAATGCCTATCAGTTACTATAGTTCGAGACATTGTCCATTATGCCAACTAATTTTCCGACACAAGAAAGTCAGCAGTATTTGGGAAGGTGCATGAAATCTTCATTGAAATTTTTAAAATGAAAATGAAATTCCTTCCGCTATTAAAAATCCAAAACTTTAAAAGTAATGTTTTATTAAAAACAAATATTAGAGAAACAAGATCATAATATCAACAAGAATATAAATCAGTCTTGAAACTGCATACCTCTGCTCAACATAAATGCTACAAAAAAAAAAACAAAAAAAAAAAAACAAATATGAAGAAATAATTGGATGAAAACGAGTAACAATAATGATAACAATAGAATTATATTGGAAATGAGAATATTTTGCTAAAGCGTCTGAATTATTCTCCGTTTCTGTTTATTAATGTCTGGTCAAAATACAAGGGCAGATAACTGCTTAAAATGTTTTGGATCAAGGGAGAATTTTTGAATACAAGTTATTTCCCTTTACATATAAAATATTTCAAATTATTTCTTAGATGGAATTTATCCATCAAACAGTAGTGATGCTTCAAATATTATCTAGGTCTTTTCCATATTGTATGACGTATTTCTAAAGTTATACCATGGAATCATCGATAATTCAAAAATTATTTACCTGATCATATATCAAATTTGGAAAATCAGAAGTTATAAAAATTCCATCAAAATTTCGTCCATGACGGAACTTCTTAAAGTTAAGATTATACAAAAGGCGGTAGTGAGTCTTTGAGATGAACAGAACCTAAGTTATTACAAAAGTGTGCCTTTCATCTTTTCTGTAACCTTGACATTTTACCTAGATATCCCAAAATTAAACAAGTTCTAAGTTAGATCATGACAGATATTTTCACCAGTTCGGTGACAATTGGCCAAGCAATATGAATGCTAGGCTGAACATAAACACTGACAAACTGCAAAAAAACAATTTACTTTAGAAATATCAGTTACAATAAAAAATAAACACACTGTTTTATAGACTGAACATTGCTGCTACTGCATATGTTTATGTCATCCAATCAAAACCTTTGTTGCCATGGTAATTGACCAGACAGATTATCATTTACATTATTTATGTCATTATGTTATCACTTTTCATTCACAAATCTTTCCATCATCTAAAAGATGCTTTATTTATTTGCTTCCTCACTGAGAAAATTAGGTACAAGGCCGTTTTTTAATGTGGAGAGATTGGGGAAAAGGGGACCAGCTATCCAGGGAGTAGGGGAGCTGGATAGTGACAATTGGTATGAAGGGTTCCCCCTACATTGACCAATAACTGATTGCCACAAGGGCAATGGTCTTATATGTGGGGTTGCTCCCACATATGGTCTTTGATTGCAGTATCTACCAGAACAGATACTACACAAAGGTTATCTGATCTCGGCTCTAAAAAATGCAATGTGCAAACAAGGAAGCAAGATTTAAAGGAGAATAGAAAGTGGATTTTGGGTTCACTTTCAGCAGCCTCGTAATTTTCATTTCCCTTATTTTGTCCATTCCATGAACAATGTTTCTAACAAATTACATTTTTTTTTTTGCATCAGAATTTATTCATCTAACACTTATTGACTAGTTTTTGACTTTGAAGTTATATTTTTTTTTCTTTAGTTGCTTACATCAAGTGGCTTTCTGCCTTGTTTGGAATCATTTCTATATAAAAAAAATGATTTTGTGTTATTCTTTATTAATAACATTTACCATCATCATTAAAAAAGACGATCCGATTTTTAGTATTATATAGATAACTAAGGAAGCTGACAAATCTATTGAACTCCTCAAACAGAATGGCACTGACAGTTGGGTGGTTGGCTAAGAATAAGTGGAAAAAAAAATATGTGAAATCAACTGAGATTGATTAAGAGAAAGACCAGACATCTAGGAATTCTGATCGAAAGTGTCCTGAAATTAACCATGTATTTTAATTCTAATTTATCTTACGAAATAGATGATTAATTTTGCAACATTCTGAATTTTAAGAGACAGGAGTCAAAAATGAACAGGTGGGGGTGGGGTGGAGGGGTCAATCAGAGTTCAGTTTGGGGAAGATCATCTATAGCGTCCAAGAGTCAACAGCTCAGTGTTGAATAAAGAAGATTGTCACTGGAGCCAACATAAAACAAACAATCAACAGCTAGTATTTGAGATCTTTAACCACAATAGTCCCACACATACACCACCTAACACAACTAAATTATACCTAAAAACTCTCATGTTGGTTTTACTATAGTGCAACTACTGAGATGGGCTACATAACTAGAGTGAGTTTTCAGCATGTTATCGAATTAATATTGACATAATTCACTTTTTTTTTTTTTAATAACTGATGAGGGTTACTAAATAGAAGTACATAGACGATCAATCAATATTCATTTGATTTGGATTAACTACAAAGCAAGTAGATAGTCTTTAGCCAAATGCTATACTATTGCATACTATCTAAACATAGACTAAAGAGGCATATATCTATATATTAAAAATTAATGTCAATATGTGTGTGATGTATGTATGTTCCCTATACCAGGAAAGGCTAGAAAATTTACATAAAATCTAAAAATGTATTCTTCTGTAAAACATAGGGAGGAAGGCAATGGAAGTGTTCCTGAATTGCTCAGTGCATTTGTAGAGGGCTATGAGGATATAGCCTCTTTTAAAACTTCAAATATATCCTAGTTTTATAAAATTTAAATCTTATGTAGATAATTTTCTGGGAAAGAAAACAAAAGTAATTTGGCATCTATAAATTTCCTCTATATGTTTAATTTTTACATACCCCCCACCTTCAATGAGCCACAGGGACAGAACCCCCTTAAAGATCATCCAATTTTAATGAAATTTAAGCCATATGCATAATAACACACTAAGTCAAAGAATTTTCAAATATTTCAACTTTTACAGACCATATTAGGAAGCTAAATAAGAAGGGAGACAGTAAAAACAATAAAACTTATATGGTGTCATGGGCAGAGCGAAAAAGTACATTATAGTGATTCTTATATTTAATTATTTTGCAAACACTGGGATATGTTCTTAATATTTTGAATCAATTTTATCAGAGACATGCATAATATTCTATCTACAGAAAAGATAGGTAAACATGTTTATACATTTACAGGATTTATAATGAAACTAATTAACCCCTCATTATTTATTTTGGAACCCATCTGCTAGGCATAAAGTTGAGTAATCCAAGTAATATTAGGTAAAGTTTGTTTATACATTGGTGCAAAGACTAGGTAGAAGCTCTTCATGAAAATATCTCCAATATTTGTGAAATTTTAACAATAAATATTATATAAGTAAATATTATTACTCTCATAATTTAATTTCTTCAGAGGATTTACCAATTAAGCAAAGTTCCCTGGATTTTAATCTCTTCTTAAGACCCCTTAGCCTTAAATTTTAGACATGTTCTAAAATCAAAATCATTTAATGGATTGAAAGGATTCTAGACGTAAAGTTTAGTATCATTATATCTTGCATTATTTGAACTTTCGTGGAAATAACATCCAAGATCATCTTGAATGTTATTTTCATGCTTTGACCAATATAATCCCCAACCTTCTTTAAGTGTGTTTCGTCAAACTCTTGAAATCTGTATGGAATGTTAAAACTAACATATTTATAGAGATAGCTTGCATTCTGTTCCATCAACAATAACCGGGTAGAAGTTTCAAGTAATTGATAACTATATTCTTGGTATTGCCAGTACTGAGGATAGTATATTTAACTTATTACTTAATACTTGTTACATTAGCTAAAATATTGCAAAAATAATAACCAAGATGAGAACAGTAGTTTGAATAATACAAATTATCAAAACTCATCTAAAAAAATTTATAAAAACACATTTTAATTTTTGTAAGAGGACATAAAAGTCGTGCAAAACTTCTAATCAGGGACTTAATTTCACATGTCCTAGTTATATTGTCTACATACCTTTATAGTTGAGATTTTTTCTCACTGACATTGAAAGTCTACTTTTCTAGTTAAAAATTATTAAAATGAACTTTTTAATATATTCTCTCATGGATATGCAAAAACTACATTAAGGTTAACTAATTTACATATTCCTTTAAAAAACAAGTGCAAAAACTACATTAAGGTTAACTAATTTACATATTCCTTTAAAAAACAAGTGCAAAAACTACATTAAGGTTAACTAATTTACATATTCCTTTAAAAAACAAGTGCAAAAACTACATTAAGGTTAACTAATTTACATATTCCTTTAAAAAACAAGTGTAAAAACTACATTAAGGTTAACTAATTTACATATTCCTTTAAAAAACAAGTGTAAAAACTACATTAAGGTTAACTAATTTACATATTCCTTTAAAAAACAAGTGCAAAAACTACATTAAGGTTAACTAATTTACATATTCCTTTAAAAAACAAGTGCAAAAACTACATTAAGGTTAACTAATTTACATATTCCTTTAAAAAACAAGTGTAAAAACTACATTAAGGTTAACTAATTTACATATTCCTTTAAAAAACAAGTGCAAAAACTACATTAAGGTTAACTAATTTACATATTCCTTTAAAAAACAAGTGCAAAAACTACATTAAGGTTAACTAATTTACATATTCCTTTAAAAAACAAGTGCAAAAACTACATTAAGGTTAACTAATTTACATATTCCTTTAAAAAACAAGTGCAAAAACTACATTAAGGTTAACTAATTTACATATTCCTTTAAAAAACAAGTGCAAAAACTACATTAAGGTTAACTAATTTACATATTCCTTTAAAAAACAAGTGCAAAAACTACATTAAGGTTAACTAATTTACATATTCCTTTAAAAAACAAGTGTAAAAACTACATTAAGGTTAACTAATTTACATATTCCTTTAAAAAACAAGTGCAAAAACTACATTAAGGTTAACTAATTTACATATTCCTTTAAAAAACAAGTGTAAAAACTACATTAAGGTTAACTAATTTACATATTCCTTTAAAAAACAAGTGCAAAAACTACATTAAGGTTAACTAATTTACATATTCCTTTAAAAAACAAGTGTAAAAACTACATTAAGGTTAACTAATTTACATATTCCTTTAAAAAACAAGTGCAAAAACTACATTAAGGTTAACTAATTTACATATTCCTTTAAAAAACAAGTGTAAAAACTACATTAAGGTTAACTAATTTACATATTCCTTTAAAAAACAAGTGTAAAAACTACATTAAGGTTAACTAATTTACATATTCCTTTAAAAAACAAGTGCAAAAACTACATTAAGGTTAACTAATTTACATATTCCTTTAAAAAACAAGTGTAAAAACTACATTAAGGTTAACTAATTTACATATTCCTTTAAAAAACAAGTGTAAAAACTACATTAAGGTTAACTAATTTACATATTCCTTTAAAAAACAAGTGTAAAAACTACATTAAGGTTAACTAATTTACATATTCCTTTAAAAAACAAGTGCAAAAACTACATTAAGGTTAACTAATTTACATATTCCTTTAAAAAACAAGTGTAAAAACTACATTAAGGTTAACTAATTTACATATTCCTTTAAAAAACAAGTGCAAAAACTACATTAAGGTTAACTAATTTACATATTCCTTTAAAAAACAAGTGCAAAAACTACATTAAGGTTAACTAATTTACATATTCCTTTAAAAAACAAGTGTAAAAACTACATTAAGGTTAACTAATTTACATATTCCTTTAAAAAACAAGTGCAAAAACTACATTAAGGTTAACTAATTTACATATTCCTTTAAAAAACAAGTGCAAAAACTACATTAAGGTTAACTAATTTACATATTCCTTTAAAAAACAAGTGTAAAAACTACATTAAGGTTAACTAATTTACATATTCCTTTAAAAAACAAGTGCAAAAACTACATTAAGGTTAACTAATTTACATATTCCTTTAAAAAACAAGTGTAAAAACTACATTAAGGTTAACTAATTTACATATTCCTTTAAAAAACAAGTGCAAAAACTACATTAAGGTTAACTAATTTACATATTCCTTTAAAAAACAAGTGCAAAAACTACATTAAGGTTAACTAATTTACATATTCCTTTAAAAAACAAGTGCAAAAACTACATTAAGGTTAACTAATTTACATATTCCTTTAAAAAACAAGTGTAAAAACTACATTAAGGTTAACTAATTTACATATTCCTTTAAAAAACAAGTGCAAAAACTACATTAAGGTTAACTAATTTACATATTCCTTTAAAAAACAAGTGCAAAAACTACATTAAGGTTAACTAATTTACATATTCCTTTAAAAAACAAGTGTAAAAACTACATTAAGGTTAACTAATTTACATATTCCTTTAAAAAACAAGTGCAAAAACTACATTAAGGTTAACTAATTTACATATTCCTTTAAAAAACAAGTGTAAAAACTACATTAAGGTTAACTAATTTACATATTCCTTTAAAAAACAAATGCAAAAACTACATTAAGGTTAACTAATTTACATATTCCTTTAAAAAACAAGTGCAAAAACTACATTAAGGTTAACTAATTTACATATTCCTTTAAAAAACAAGTGTAAAAACTACATTAAGGTTAACTAATTTACATATTCCTTTAAAAAACAAGTGCAAAAACTACATTAAGGTTAACTAATTTACATATTCCTTTAAAAAACAAGTGCAAAAACTACATTAAGGTTAACTAATTTACATATTCCTTTAAAAAACAAGTGCAAAAACTACATTAAGGTTAACTAATTTACATATTCCTTTAAAAAACAAGTGCAAAAACTACATTAAGGTTAACTAATTTACATATTCCTTTAAAAAACAAGTGCAAAAACTACATTAAGGTTAACTAATTTACATATTCCTTTAAAAAACAAGTGCAAAAACTACATTAAGGTTAACTAATTTACATATTCCTTTAAAAAACAAGTGCAAAAACTACATTAAGGTTAACTAATTTACATATTCCTTTAAAAAACAAGTGCAAAAACTACATTAAGGTTAACTAATTTACATATTCCTTTAAAAAACAAGTGCAAAAACTACATTAAGGTTAACTAATTTACATATTCCTTTAAAAAACAAGTGTAAAAACTACATTAAGGTTAACTAATTTACATATTCCTTTAAAAAACAAGTGCAAAAACTACATTAAGGTTAACTAATTTACATATTCCTTTAAAAAACAAGTGCAAAAACTACATTAAGGTTAACTAATTTACATATTCCTTTAAAAAACAAGTGTAAAAACTACATTAAGGTTAACTAATTTACATATTCCTTTAAAAAACAAGTGCAAAAACTACATTAAGGTTAACTAATTTACATATTCCTTTAAAAAACAAGTGCAAAAACTACATTAAGGTTAACTAATTTACATATTCCTTTAAAAAACAAGTGTAAAAACTACATTAAGGTTAACTAATTTACATATTCCTTTAAAAAACAAGTGCAAAAACTACATTAAGGTTAACTAATTTACATATTCCTTTAAAAAACAAGTGCAAAAACTACATTAAGGTTAACTAATTTACATATTCCTTTAAAAAACAAGTGCAAAAACTACATTAAGGTTAACTAATTTACATATTCCTTTAAAAAACAAGTGTAAAAACTACATTAAGGTTAACTAATTTACATATTCCTTTAAAAAACAAGTGCAAAAACTACATTAAGGTTAACTAATTTACATATTCCTTTAAAAAACAAGTGCAAAAACTACATTAAGGTTAACTAATTTACATATTCCTTTAAAAAACATTAGATGATTGGTTTCATTTCACTTTTAAACTGGATTCTATTTATGCATAGTTTCTACATTCTGTATAATTGAGTAGAATTTCTTCTACTCTAGGATATGAAAATATATCTAAAAGTGACCTTGTCATTATATGTACAAAAATTCTGCCAAACTCCCCTCTGAATATTTGGTCTACAGAGTTGAAATTTGATATATAAGGTATTTGGATCTGTAGCATACAAAAATTTGGTTTCCAGCCAACAAAAATTGCTGCTTAGAGGTCAAAATTGAAAACAAAACATCAAAGTTAAATAAAAAATTACTTCTGCTGTTACTTTTGCACATGTGCAAAATTAAGCATTCATAGCTCAAAGTCGCTTAATTTTTAACCTTTCATATCATCTATAAGTAGCTCAGGCGGTGATAATGCTGAAGAGATAAATAACAACTAAGGATGGGAGTGCTAAAAATTCTGGTTTCGATTTTAACAGAGGGTCATATTTTTTTTAGTTTTTGAATCATTACTATATATCGAAAATAAAGGAATCATTACTATATATTGAATAATAATCAATAGAAAATTGGCTCTATAATAAATCTGCATATTTTACGACTGGGCAATGCTGGGCGGTCTGCTAGTATAAAGTGACATTGTCTGTCTGAGGAACGGTTTCTACAAAACTCTTGTCAATTTTTGGTCTAGACTTGAAACTATAGAGGATTTGAAACTAGAAAAAATCTGATTTGGTCTTCAGCTAGTAAAAATACCTGCTAAAGGATAAAAAATGAAAAAAATCTGAACTCAGCAGGTGTAAGTCGACTTAAAGTGCTCTTCTCTGCATGTGCAAATATACATTCATACATTACTGTCAATTAAATGTTAATGTTTTCTTATCCATCTGATGATAGCTGAAACGATAATGACTAAGGCTGGAAAGCTCTATGCCTTGGTTTTGATTCTAGCTGATGGCACCAAATCACTTTTTTGTTTTTTGTTTTTTTAACTTTTTAAATCGCTACTGTATATTGGTTACAATATAATAATCAATAGAGAATTGGCTTTATAACAAGTATGAAATGTGCATGAATTAAAATATCATATTTAAACATATTTTACAATGGAGCAATGCCGGGTAACCTGCTAGTACATAAATAAAAATGACAATTAAAAAAAATAAAAACTGAAGATATTTTGTATTAATATTAAGGTGATGAAACTTTACCGAGTCATAAGCAAGAAAAAAAAAGCATAGAATAGAAAGTTCCAGTGATATCTAAGCTTCAAATTTTACACAAGTTTCAATTACAACATTTTTTTAGAAACAAACTACATTTCTGCAAAATCAGTGGATATATAAAAAAAAAAATGAAGATGTAATACATATTTTGAAACTAAAACTTTAAAAAGATTAAAAATCTCTTTATAAGCTAAATTTTTGAAAAAATGCAACATTAATTCACATTACACTTTTGACTTTTTAAACTCCTTCAGCTTCTGATAGTTTCTATATTTTTGTTACTTCATTTTCTTTTTCATCTTTTGTTAGAGTGCATGAATTGTTATTGTGCCCAACTGTGGAAATCTCTTTAATCTTTGAGTCTTTTTTTTTTCAGCTTTTCTCCGTCAATTTGAAGCATTCGATTATATCTTCAAAATACTAAAACCTGAAATCCTGGCTTTCCGGGAAAACTTGGCACACTTCTATTACTGATTATAATAATGAAATAAGTAAATCATAGCAGAAGAAACATCTGACCATTCTCACAGAAGAAACGTTGTTCGCCTTTCTCTACTATCATTATTTTCATAAGTGCTCGAATGAGCTTCAATCTGTGGTTCACCTTGTAAAACGTTCATAACAAAAGCCTGTTTAGCTAGAACCACTAGAAGGAATATTTCTTTCTTCCTCTATGTACTTTGTAATGTGATAACGTAATTGGATTACATATTTTATTTCACATTTTAATTTAAAAATTGATTTTTAAAGCTGAGCAAAACTTGTCAATATTAAGTTTTATTTATTTTCTTTGCTTGAAATTGTCATAAACAAGATTTGTGTACGAAGGGAGAAAGATTTTTTTTTTTTTATCTTCTGTGTGAAAACAGAAATGAAGAGAAGGAAAGGGAGAGATTATAAATAAAGAAAGAAAAGGCAGACAGCTGTTTAAAAGAGAAAGATGACATGTTTGTCAGTATGCACACGTGTAAACAAAAGTGTAAAGAGAGAGAAAGATACATTATGCAGCACACATGCGAAAGAAAAGTTATGGGTCATGAAGAAAAAGCAAAGAAAACGGTTCAAATTGCTGGAAAAGGGCATTTTGATAGTGACTGGCAGGAATACTGGGTGGCAAATGTCTGCATTTCCAGCGATAGCAAGCTATAAATATCACAAACGAAAAGAAAAGGAGCAAATTCTTCCACTGTTTTTAAATGAAATGAACAAAAAACATGTCTTGGACCACTGGCTATAAATATGAGGAATAAACAGTGAATTTATATGTTCCGACATTATGAAAGCTGAGAAAAACACTGAAGGAACAAAATTTATCAATGCAAACTGGCTGCAACATTGGATGACAAAATGAAAGAAACTGCAAAAAGAGTGAACAGCCAAACTTTATATATATAAAAAAAAAAGAAAGGACTTGTGAGTTCATCCATTTTCTTCTCTCTTGCTGATAAGTAACTTTTCTTGAACGTTTTTTGCATCAATATGATTTTTTTCAGTGACTGATTTGCTCAATAACTTCATTATCTTCTCTTTTGTTTTTCTTCCTTTTAGTTACATCTATAATTAAGTTTTAATAAAATTGATATTGTTTAATGATGTAATCTCTCATTTTCGCACGTGTTTGTAATTTATCATCTTTTTTTTATTACCTATGTCTTGAGAATGAGATTATATCATCCCTATGTTTCAGTGTCATTTTTACCACAAATCCAGAGGAACCTATCTTTTTTTTTTTAATCAATTTGTTGCATCTTCGTTTTTCCACCATTCCAAGCAGAATCAATATATATTGTAAAAATTTAATGGAACTTCCATGAACAAAGTTTCTTTCCAAGAAGTATTCATCTGTAGAACGACATTATAGAGCTGCTTCACAAGTGACTACAGAAGTCATTTTCAAGTCCAATCTTAACAAGTTCTTGGGTCATCCTCTTAAGTCAGTAATTCTGTCCTGTTTCAAGCATCGATGTTGTCCCACCACCCATCTGATGAATTCGGTAACCCTTATCCTTGAGTGTCTTTAGGCCTTTGTATGCAAGGAACTATATTAAAAAACAAATGTACATCTGTGCATTTAACGATAAAAACATTATTTCAAACAGAAGTGTGACAAATCAACCAATGGACACAACCTCTAAAGCCAGTATTTTGCCAGGTCTTAAAAATAAGATTTATCTAAAGTGAATATCAATTTGGAATATGAAACAAACATTAATTTAAATAATTGATCAATTATATTCATCTTATTGCTGACGTTTCTCAAAACATGTCAAATCTTTTGAAACTGTCAATAACTAAAAAAATATTTTTTTCCATACAGTTTATGATCTTCATTTTAAATCAATTTTGATACATGAATAAAACATGCAAATTAAAATGTGTACAAGTTCGAAATTGATAAATTTTGTATAAAGTCTGTTTGCAAGCAGCCATTTTGACTATTGCAAGAATTGGTTGCACAGTCTTAATGAAAATCAACAACAGACATACAAACTGCAAAGGGAAAACTATGACCAAATTATTTAAATGGTGGAGAGTTTGGGGGGGGGATAGAAAAATTGTATCATACCTCCAGTTACAAATGTATCTCTATATATAAAAGTGACCTTGTCTGTGTGAGGAACGACCTCCACCAAACTACACTGTCAATTTTTAGTTTACAAACTTGAAACTTGATATATAGAGGATTCAGACATGTGGAACACATTTGATTTAGTTTTTAGCTAGTAAAAATAGCTGCTAACAGGTCAAGATTGAAAAAAATTCAAACTTGTCAGGCGTAAGTCAACTAAACGTGTTTTTTAAAAGTTTTTTCTGTGTACATGTTCGCTATTTCACTTTTGGATGTTCTTAAAGCTTAGAATTTGAAATTTCCTACATGTACTGATCTGTCAGTATTTTCCACTTGAGTATTGTACTATATCACCAGTTACAAATCTCTCTCCTATATATATATATATATATATATATATATATATATATATATATCTAAGTGACTGCTTTCTTTAGGCTTCCAGTAATGGGTTACTAGTGCTGTTTTTATTCTACATTTTTTATAATTCGATGTGCTTTTATGGTAATAACATCTGGTATTAAAATTCAGGGTGGTTATACTTGCATAATAAATTATAATACTTCTTATTTAATATTTCTCTGGTAAATATCTTGCGCTTGATTAACAATGCTTTTAGGCATTTATTTTCTAATAGACAAGTGCCTAAGTTCTACACTTACAACTTTTCTCTTCATTATTAACGCTCTTATTTCTATTAGAGTGATTGCTATAAGGGAGTTTGAGTTATTACTAGTTCTACTGGTTATATTTTTGTTCCTCAGTGTTATTTTTATTGCTGCTATATTGGTCACTTTTTACACATTGTTATTATTTTGTGTGAAAGATTCTGTGCAGCTTAACTGTCATATTTTCATAATTTACTAATATATATTAAAAGAATATCCATTATAGAATGAGTAAAATGAATTCTTCAGACAGTTTGACATCCTTTTATGGAATGGATCATGAATTTTATTAAGGATTCCAGGTATGGCATTTTACATCAGTTACCCAATAAAATACTTATTTTAGATAATTCCTTTCAATCTGAAGATTTAGCAATGAAAATGATTTCAGACTCCAGTGTCACATGTCAACAAACTTTTGTGATCGACCTTCACCCACGACAACTGGACATGGAAAACAAATCTGTTGATAAGATCACTGGAAAAATGGCTGCATCATTCTACTCCTCCATAACAATCCTCTACCTTTATAAGAACCAAGTATGTCCTAAAATGGACTACTGTTACGACATCAGGACAGGAGGTGCTTAAAGAACCATACCTTGCCTTGACAGAGTTCAAAACTGGCTTCGAAATCTAGATGTCTTTTTCTCCTCCCTACAATCTCTTTCTCATAGAAGACATTGCAAACCTTTCTCTGCTCTATTGTTATTTTAATGGTAAGTGCTTGTCTGAGCTTCAATCTACGCCCCTCCCCCACTAAACTTTCACAAAATGCAATAGTTTCTCCTACTCTTTCTCTCTCTCTGTGCTTAAATCTAAATGCAAATTTCATGGACAAAGTTTCTTTTCTAGAACTGCCCACCTATGGAACTGTTTTGCTGTCTTTCCAGCTGACTACAACACGGTCATCTTTAAGTCCAATGTAACAAGTTCTTGATGTCTCACACACTTAATCAAATTCTACCCAATTTCTAACATGAATAACTATACTGTTGTCTCAATGACCACCTTACACACATTAACTTTCATCCTCGAGTAGCTTTTGGGTTTTGATAAGTGGTGACTCCCTTTTAATAAAAAACAAAGAAAACTACTAGTACTACTACTTGAATAATAAAAAAAACAAAGAAAATGATCCAACTTCAAACAGTCACACAAATATAAAACAGAAAATAGACATTTTTTAACTGTTATAGTGAGAGAGAGAGAGAGAAACTGGATTAGATTTAATTGTTATTAATCATCTAATTTAAGAGTCTGGTTTGAGAGTAGGTGGAGAATAGGGTTTGGCTAAGCCATGACAAGTAGCAAAAGCACTTCCCACAACTCCCAGGAGTTATTTAGCAAACATCATTCCCACAAGTGGACATTTTCTATTAACCTCACAAAAGAAGGCAATCTAAAGTTGCTTGAATGAGCTGTGCCCAGATAAGAGGAAAACAAACATGACTACATTAAATTGTATCACAAGTTTTAAAAGAAATTATGTATTAAACAATAACACTATTTAAGGTGCATTCATTCAGTCTGCATTTTTAAGATTAAAATTACGGCGAGAGATGATAAATTTTGTTTCAAACTTCAGCTTATCCATGGAAATCCAAGTTCAATACAGAGTTGACTCCTTAGATTCCACAATATATCCAACATGTCGTATGCATATTCGACTAACTGCCAACTTAAAAGGAGTCTGTTGGACAAGAATACAACTTCTACCTTTTACAAGCATTGACAACTAGCAATTCCTAAGACTTTCTGTCATGATGCAGCAGCAATCCCGAGTGGATTGATTCGATTTTGTCACTTAAAGATGAAGTGTTTATGGAATATTAAATCCTCAGTCGCATGCGTATCCTGGTTCAGAGTTCGTAGAGATTTTCAATGTCCATTTACTAGGCTTTTCAAAGTTTTTCAAGGCCTTCTCCAGATAAAATTCAAGTTTTCAAAACAGAATTTGGGAATTTTTTACAATCCACAGCGATTCGAAAAAGTTGTAAAAAAAATATACATCAAATAAATGTTACTATAGCCAATAAAAGTTACTTTGCAATTTACCTGCATCATTTTTTGGTGTTTTTAAGTAGTTTTAAATGCTTTTTATTTCATCTAAAATATTAACTCTTGTTGGCTTTTACATTTCTAACCAAGATGGCTGCAATCTTTTTTTTTAATTTATAGCGGCCACCACTACCCCTTCCCCTTGTGCTCCCCTCAAATTAAATTATAAATGAAAGCAAAAATAGAGGGAGATTTGAATCCTCCTTCCTCCCCCCAAAAAACAAGAAAAAATTTTTGATACTAAGCTGGTTATATCCCTTTATCACAAAACTACTTTGGATAGTTTTGTGATAAAGGGACATAACTCTTGTATGCACAATTTCAGAACAATGTACAGGGTGGCTACAAAGTCACGCACCAATGTTAATATTTATTTTTTTATTAATATAATTTTTTTAATTTTATAACTTTTTTAATTAATATTGGCGCGTGACTTTGTGGCCACCCTGTATTTCAATCTTTTTTTCAGTATTTATAGTATTAATACTTAAAAAAATAATTTTAGTCTTTATTTCGATGTTATTTTTAATATTTCAGCACAAATTTTTACTCGACATAAAGAATCAAGAAATTTTCTATATTTTCAAGAATTTTCCAAGGTAATAATAGAAATAAGGACTTTTCAAGTCTGTATGAACCCGGCTGATTAAATAAACAGGTAATGTTACATGTTAAAAGATGACAAAAAACAATTCAGATGTTTTCCCAAATTATGGGAAAGGAATAAAGAGGATGGTGAATGAAAAAGCAAAGCATATCAAAACTGCATAAGTATAAATACTGTGTATAGAAAAGACGCTGTGAAGATTAGACATCCAGATTAAATAACACACTCCCACAAAAATTCACGAGGTAAGAAATTCTGAACAATACATATAGGTCTTCAATTGCAGAGCACATTATAAATAGCCATAAATTTCAATGTTGACATTCTCCATTCTGAGCAAGTCACCCACTCCCTATCATTTCAAAATTTTAGAAACTATAATCTATGTAACCTTCTCTCTGAACTCAATGTAGTTTCTATTTCATTTTTTTCTTGTCCTTTTTTTTTCCCTGTAAATCTTAAACACTGTTTATTCTTAACAATATCTCGATTTAGTTGTGGTGAGTGAGATATATTGTCTGTTTATTGACATGATTAAATGCTCTGCTGTACATTATTTTAAACAGGTGTACCCAAGCCATGAAAAATGCTGGCAAAATATTTACATCGATATGCAGTCTAAAATGTCAGTAACATTGAATATCTTTCATTAAAATGGATATTAAAGAGAATAACATGTTTATTTACATGTATATAATCACAATAGCAATAAATCAAGCTTGTTGATAGAAAAACATTGCAAACACCTGAAAATACAATTTTTAAAAAAATTTATTGTTACTGTGGTTATTTCCCTTTGTCATCTATTGTACTAGATGTGAGAGCTAATCAACTTACAACTCACTCATCTCTTTCTAAGATTTTTATGTATTTCACTCGCTCCTAATTAAATGTTGATTCAACCACTATTTCTTTCAAAGCATTTAGAGAAAGAATAACTTTTTCAGTGTAGTCATCTAATTTAAATACATGTGCATGTCCACCCTACAAATATGTATCTAGATTATATGACAAAGTCCCCTTACTTCTAATTAATAATAATAATACATGTATATAATAAGCATAATACAGAAGTAGACACACTTATTTCAATTATGCAAGAATGTCTTAACATCTTATAGTTTATAAATTTTTGAATGAAGACAAAGTAGTATAGATAGTGGTGATTGCGATTATATAAGTCACTGGTACATCTAATACACACAGGCAGTGTGTGTGTGTATATATAAACACACTGCATGTATGTGTGTGTATATATATATATATATATATATATATATATATACACACACACACAAATACACATTGGTCTTTATTATAAAGGATTGTTTCATTATTGCTTATTATTTTATAGAAGGGATAAAAAAAATAAAACTAGACATTTAATGGTGTCACCTTGTACATAATTTGTTAATAAATCCCTAATTTCTCATTAAATTACATTGGCGATAAATTGGCAATCGACTTTAAGGTCAGTAAATTAAAATTAAATATAAGTAAGTATTTTGTAAACAATAAAAAAAAACCAGCAAGAATGGAGGAGTTCATTCAATCTGCACATTTAGCCATGAAAATGTACTTTTGTACTCAAGTGTGACAGATCTGGCAAAAAACAGAGCCACTTACATCTGTACAAGAAATGGAAAATATAAAGACTGGATAAAAATCAGCATACATGGCTCAGATTTTTCAGTAGTTAACCACTTGAGCCAAAATGAGTACAGTTCTAATATTAATATTCTGCTTAGCTTTTTTTTTTTAGCTTCAGAAGGGACTACAAAGAGCAAATCAGAATTCTCAACACATGCACACACATACTGATGCAGGGCTTATGAAGAAGCTGAAGTCCTACCTAACCAATATTCCTGGTGAACCAAGTGCAAAAGAGATCCAGACAATTGCATTTAAGGGAACAACAATGATACTAAAAAGAGCTCTCGGTTGGTTTCAATAAAAAGCAGGGCAATGTTGGTAGCTGGTTTGGCTGCCCCATACCCAGCGTTACAATCTTCAAGGGAAGAAAATATAAAAAACAAAAGCAATACACACACACAATGCCTTGTAAAGTAACACACACATACAGTCCTATGAATAGTCACAATGTTTAATTCTCACACACATATACACTGACAAGAAATTATACACACATTCACTTCTAATGCTTGTAACTGTAAACATGCATCTGTGTGCATTCACTGCAATAGTCGTGATTGTACGATTTTGTGTTGGTCTAAAGTAACTGCTCGATACTGACACAAATTGCAATGTTAATTGTGTTAATTGCAACAGAAAAATTCTCCCTCTAAATAACATTAGAGCTCCAGTTTAAAACAAGTTTTATTTTTTAGATGTTATAAAAGTAGTCATTTTTTTCTACTGCACAACAGACTTGTAAATAAGAATTCTTAGCACTACCAAATCAAAACATAAGTCCAACTAAACACAATCCATTAATTAAGAGCCTATCTACCTCAAAGGCACACAAAACTCAACTGCCTGAAACTAATAGACTATAAGACACCTAGAGTGCCAACAGACTACGCTGCTGAAATATACATATCACTGGTCCATTGCAGAAGATCACCCAGCTATCCACTTGAAAATAATGGCTAGCCTTATCTATTAACTTATAAAGATTACTTTCATAGTTCCATATATGGATGACTATTAAATTTGGAAAACCCTGAGCTAATCATAATCAAAGTGGGAAACCTCGTATCCGTAGAAGCATTGTTTTTTTGTTTTTTAATTTTTTTTTTTTTCAACTGAACAAATTGAATTCTGGGTGTTTAACTCCAGATCAGAAATATTTCCATTTTCTTGTGTGGTTTCTCTTCCTTTTGTCAAATATCTCTCGTTCATTTGCATGCATTGTAAACGCACATCACAATAAACGTGCAACTGCATGTTTTATACAGATATAATGCTCAAAATTTGCTTAGTTTTAACAGTTTATCACAGCAATCGTCCAATCATCAGAAGAGTGTCACAGATATCAACCAAGATGCTAAAACTGGATGAATTGAGTTATCTACCCTTCTTTATACTAAACAGGGACCCATGGAAATTCCATGGTTGTATCTTTCATCTATTGCCTATTGTTATCATGCTTAAGAATATTTCTATTCTATGAACGTCCAGCTCAAATGCCATATAACATCATTGTACAACTTTTGTCCAAACTGAAATATATTTAGCAAAGTACCCTGGTTAATGTAATTTCAGAATATATCTAATTATGTAGATATATGTATTGTATGTATGTATTGTATATTTGTAGATGTCCACCGTAATGCAAACTCCACAATATTATTGTACCATTTTTGGAGAGAACAGAAATTACAATTTGGTTGTAGCCCAAAGGCCAAAAAAATGTATTTTAGTTAAAGTCTCATGTTCAAAACAACAGCAACATTAGATAAATTTTTTAATTACTATTTTTGCACTACGTTTTCAGAAATGTCATCTTTTTAAAAAGGAATGGAAGGTGAAATGTACAAATGAATATGAAATTACTTTAGTATTTTATTATACAGATTTTTCAATGTTATTTGCTATTGTTTCTAATCATTCAATCACTAACAGACTATTTTTTTTTATATTTTTATTTCATGTATTTTAATTATCAGCTGTACTTAATTGGTATTACTCGGGTTAATGTCATTTTAATCATTTTTTTTTTTTTGCAGATTTTAAAACAGAAATATTCTTAAGCATGATAGCAATAGGCAATAAATGAAAAGTTATTTTAAAAGTTATGCATAAAAAGAAATTAAATTTTATTAAAAATTAATACAGATGAGAAAATAGATTTTGATGTGAGGAGAGGATTCCTGTTTTAACATTTAAGTTATCTCCTGTACATTATGAGTTAATCATAGAAACAAAGACACTGTTTAACTCAACACAGTAAAACAAGTTTAAATAATTGATGTCATGTTAGATCAATAATTGTAATAAACGAAGAGACTATTACTTAGTAAAAAAAAGTGTTTATCATTTAACTAAAATAGAGCAATGATGAGATATTTTTAAATGTAAACTGATTGTTACTTTTTAGCTCATAATTAAAAAGTCTCTTCTATTAATCTTCCGGTTTGGAAGAAATGTTTTTGAAAGAAATAGAAGTACAGTACATTTTGTAAAAAACAAGTTACAATAATTAAAAATTGGAAAGAAACAAATTACTATTAATACAATGCTATTTAGGTATGACTTGGAAAATCTGACCAACAAATCATTTGTTCATGCCACATATGCCATTTTAGTTGCTTTTTTGGGTGGGGATATTGATAGATAAATGTATTCGCATATCGTTTTACGGGGAAATATTGTTCCCTTTTATGGAAGTATATCGTAAACACGCATCACAATAAACAATAACATGCAACTGCCAAGTGCATGTTTACACATATAATGCTCAAAATTTGCTTAGTTTTAACAGTTTACCACAGCAATCGTCCAATCAGAAGAGTGCCACAGATGTCAACCAAAATGATGAAACTGGATGAATCGAGTTATCTTTACAGAGAGGGACCCATGGAAATTCCATGGTTGTATCTTTTATCTATTGTCTATTGCTATAATGCTTAAGAATATTTCTATTCATACAAAGAACATTTATAAAATATAGTTATCCAAATGCCAAAGAGAATGCTCCTCATCAAACGAAAAGGAACAAGGTTCCTCTCAACTTATATCGGTAATGCTTTCCCATAAAATGATATTTGAATATGTTCATTTCACAAAAACAATAACAAAAATGACATTTATTTGCGATATATCTCCTGCCACTAGAAAGTTTTCGTAGCCATCTAATAGTAAATGCACCAGATTTCTGTCACTAGGTTCCTGATTTTAAATCTTGCTAGATTCAGCCAAGCTGATAAGTCAAAATATGATGAAATGTGTGTTTATGAATTATATTTTTATATACATCCTAGCTGGAATACATATCCCAGAATGGGTTGTTAATATGAATGAAAATGCTCTTTTAAACATAAACGTGACCAACTTGGAAAGCCTTTTATAGAAATGCATGGCTGGATCTAAAACAGTTTCCTTTTACCTCATCACCGATTTTATCATTTAATCTGTATGTTCTGTAGTGAAAATGTTATTTCAAACTTAACCAACCTAATGAACATTTTTAGCGATGCATGGCTGCATCCAAGAATTTAATTATGATCGTTTATGAAACATTGCAAGTACACTTCAATCAGAAATCAGTATTTATTCAAAAATAAATAACACTCCCACCATCAAAAATCTCTACTTCTTCAACGATATGGATTAAACTTAACTAAATAGGAGGAGGGGGTCAATGCATTTCCACAACAACTAGAAGTGAACCACCACTGCTGAAATGTCTTTCGTCAATCTCAAGTGGTTATTATCCTCAACTTTTCCTAACTACCAAGTAATTATTACCTTAACTTGAAAAGACTAGAAGGTCATCTCAAACTGTTTTCGGTACAATCCTCAACACAAAACTATTGTTGTTAAGATATTTTACTTGCCTTTTAAGACGAGTTTCTCTATTTTTATTGTTACTTTTCAGACAAGGCATTTAAGTACTTAAACATTATTCATCATCATCCTCATCATATTCGGTTTAATGTAGAGTTTACATGTTAGCATGAATTGGATAGCTTTTCAGAAATTTATTTTAAAACTAACATAACTGACCAGGTTATTATTTATATCTCTTCCTCTCAAATCCATCTTTATCCTTTCCTACCATATTTTTCATTGCCCCCCCCCCCTGAGAAATAAATCTGCTATTTCAACTGTTATACATCTACTGACCCAAGAACATTTTCTAAGCTTGCCTTTAGGACACACATTACACATCTATATCATATCATTCATATATCATTTCTCTCTATACAACTCATGTCCTGAACCTTGACCAAGTTTATGTCCACAGATCATCACAGTTATATATATATATATATATATATATATAATGCATTCAGTGGAAGAATGATGTAAGCGCCAAAAGTTGAAATTTTGAGATTTTTGTCAACAAAATACATAATATATCAAGGAGAATCTAATCACAAAAAAAATCATTGCTGAATTCAAAGTATTTACATTAAGATAAGCGTTTGGATATTTGATATACATCTGTTAAAATGTGGATACTTAAGACCATAGATTTTCTTTAAACTATCTACCTAATTATGCTCTATTTGTTTTAATTTTTCCAGACTTGCAAATCAACGAGCACGAACATTGGTGTTCATTAAAGTCGAACAACTTAAAAAGGTTGAATTTTGTAAGCCCTTCTCAAATATGACTGGAAGAAACAAGAAAGGTTGACCAGTGGGAAAGAGAAACAGCAAAATGGAAGAAAAATAATGGAGAAAAATATTTTAGTAGTTCTTCAAAATGCATTGTAGGCAAGCGCAGGCTTGGAGAAAAAAATGTTTCGTAAAAATAGATGGCCTGGCAAAGGTTGTATTAATATTCAAATTATTCTGGAAAACAAAACAGAAGGCATGCAACAATTGTATACCATGTAAAGTCTGAAGGGGAAACGTTCAAAGTTTGCAAAGAAGCTTTCCTAAACATTCATGCAATTTCTGATAAACGTGTTTTAAGTGCTTTGAGGAAAGAAAATAAGCAAGGTGTACTACAGAAAGATTTTAGAGCAAAGAACACACCTAAAATTAACAATAAGTTGATGAAGGATGAGGAGCCAGGGTTAAAGAACACATTGAAAAGTTTCCAACTTTTAAGAGTCATTATTCAAGAGCTCATTCTCTAAACAAAGTTTATTTACATACAGGTAGTCTGACTAGTGTGAAAAGTGTATTCTAAGCATATGTTTGGATGTTTGAGGATCATGGAAGAAGCACTCGTGACCCTTGACTATTATAGACGAGTATTCGCATCCTAAAACATTGGAGTATGTCCTCCAAAGTCAGACTCTTGTACAACCTGTGACAGACTGAATGTGAACCTTCAGAACTCAAACGATTTGCAAACAATTAGTAAATCCTTAAAATTGCATAAAGTATGGCTAACGAGGCATAATAATAAGAATAATGACAATTTAAATGTATTAGCAATTTGTGTAGATCTGCAGCAAACTCTTAACTCCAAGACTTACCTCAGGAATTGCATATTACAAACGTAAAATGTGGACCTACAATTGGAGTATTTTAAATTTAAAAATGAATTGGCCTATCATGTATGTGTGGGATGAACTGACAGTAAAGTGAGGCAGCATCGAGATAGCAAGCTGTCTAAACCATTAGATAAAAGAGAATACTTAAACCAAGCAAGAAAAACAACTGTACATTTTTTTCTGATAATTGCCCTGGACAAAAAAAACATAACTTAACCTTGTATTAATGTACTTCAGACAGATTCACAGTGGTGTATTAAATTGTATAGCAAATCATACATCGGTAGCACAGTAAGACACATGCATATTAGAATCAAGGAACACTTACAAACACAGACCTCTTCTGTTCACAGGCACTTTCACACATGCAGCAATACAACAAATCCATCAGAGTAGATATTTTAGCCACTGAACACAACGTTGGTAACATTCAAATCAAATAATCAATTCTGATTGCTAAATTAATCGCCGACATGAATTAGGTTCATCATTCTTAATTTAATTCACACCATCCCACGATAATAAAAAAATAAAAAACAAATAAAATAAAACTAAGATTATTGCATATAATCATCACTACCTAACAAATAACCACTCAAATATTAATTGAATACATCTACCATTTATTCAATATTACTTCATAAAGAGCCACTAAAGTTTTAATGAATACGTCTACTACCACCAACCAACTAATCTATCTATATATCTATAAAAGTGAAAGTGTGTCTGTCTGCATATATTTCCCGACACAATAACTGTCAATTTTCAGTCTACAGACTCGAAATTTGATATACAGGGTATTGAGATTTGGGAAATCTTTGTAATCAGTTTTCAGCCAGAAATTTGGCTGTTAAGGGGTCAAAGTTCAACGATTTGACCTTTGAGAACTCTACCAAACTCCTCCACCAATTTTAGGTATAAACACTTGAAATTTTAGATTTCGGTTCCTTAGACATGGATCTAACTTGATTTAATTTGAGCCCAAAACAATAAATGTTAAGGGGTCATAATAGGGGTCAAAGCTTTTTAAAAATTGATCTCTGCGGTCTCTACCAAATCACTCAAAGAATTCCGAAATTTTACACAAAGGAGATAGTGCAAGCTTTCTAATCAGTTTGGGTCGAAAATTTGAGCTACCAATATATAAATGTATGTATGTTTGCATGTCGGTGTAAAACTTTCGACAGAGGCGACGGATTTTCAAAAGATCAGTATTGTTTTGAAGCTTGACCCTTCATTACTGAAAAATTAGCTAAAAACATTCATTTCTTCACTCTCAACTGCGCACTTTTCTACAGGGGGGGGGGAAGGGTCGCTTTTTTCACCGATATTTTCGAAAGTCATCCCCTCTTTTTGATTGTCTAGCCTTAATTTAAACCTATATCACTTCCGGTTTGGCTCGTGGTCGTAGCAGCAAAGACGTCACATTTTTTTCCTGTTCTTTTTTTTCTCCTTTGTGGTACGGGTTTAAGAGCTTGCCTTCCTACTACCACTTTTTTTTTTTTTTTTTTTTTTTTGCTCAACATACACCTCCAAACACCCGGGCAATGCCGGGCACCCATGCTAGTTATAATAAAATAACAAATATATATGTTACTGATCCATTTAACAGATCTATTAATAACAATATATAACAATTAAATAGTAATTTTATGATGTGTGAGTGAGATGGGTGTGGTCATGTAGGCTACATGCAGACCAGCACATATGTGTATATGAGGATATGTACTGTATAGTATATGTGGATGCATGTGTATATGGCTTAATTGATTTATAAACATGGTATGTGAGTACATGAATATATGCTCATGCAAGTCTATACCGTTTAATTGATTTCTTAAAATAAGCTTAATAATAATCGCACATAGCAAATAAGCCATAATAGATCAAATGCATAAATTCAAATAAACAAAAGGATTGAAATTATTTCAACCTATTTCACCAGAACACCTTGAGTAAATAATTATGATTAATATAATTGTACTATATGAATTAAATAATATAAGAATTAAATTTTTAAAAAAGCATAAGAGAGCGAATTTAAATAATTAATCTCAAATACAATACACTTAAAATTCTGGATTAAATTAGAACTCGCCTTATAGAAAAGATAACATAGTTACCGGCCTTAGATCAGCTCTATAATTGTCGTCTCGCTTTATTAATTAACTTAATTCAATTCAAATTCTATTATTTTAACCGTTTCTCAACTAGAACGCAAAAAATAAAAACAAATTAATAAACAATAATTATGTTTTGAATACAAATCATTTATAAGTGCAGGTACAAATAAATATAAATAATGCTGAATTTACGAAAGTTTCTCACAAAAAAAAAACAAAAAAAAACTAATATTAAAATAAAATACTAAACACATTTCAGGCCATTGTTTGCTGCGAGACTGTTACTGTTTACAGAAGTACGTATGAACCAAAGTCAAACACATATCTGACGAAGAGATCTTAAAATATTATAGAGCATTCCATGAAACAAGTAGTTTCCAAGATATAAAGAAATTATAGCTTCAAAAAGTTGGGGATTACTTTTTTATATTAATTTTACATAAAATGAGCACTCACTTTATAGCCAACTTTTAGTGGGTTCAGTGTTTGGTAATTCTTTTGGGGGTGGTATTTTGCAATTGTGTACTAGTAGACCGACACAAAACCTACCTTAAAAAACTTTTCTGTATACCCGAAAGGGTGTGCTAAAAATGAATATGACATTTAAATTTTCTCCAAATAAGTATTTTTCCAGGTATTAAGCAATGTAATTCTTTGTTATAAGTGGTGGCCATTGTTGTATGTGCAAGTGCACATATTTTTGCTTAATACCCAGAAAATACTTATTTGCAGAAAATTTAAATGCGATATTCATTTTCAGCAAACCTGAAAACCTATAGAAAACAAGTTTTTTAAGGTAGGTTTTGTGTTAGTCTACCAGGCCACAAGCAACACCCCACCCAAAGATCCCCCATCCTCAGAAAAGGTGGTCATAAAGTGAGTACTCATTTTAGGTTAAATTACTATAGAAAAGAGAATTCCCACTTTTCGAAACTATAATTTCTTTATATCTTAGAAACTACTCATTTCCTGGAATTTTAAACGTCGCTTTTTCATTTTCAGCACCCTCAAAAACCTATAATAGTGGTAATTTTAAAAAATGTTTTGAGGGTGAAAAATACTGCACCTGTACTGTAAAAAACTGCCCAAAATAAGCTCTGGGTGATGGATGATCCACTTGATGTTGGACCTTAAGAGCAAATGTCACATAGCCCACTACACAATTCAGGTCATTATCTTTCCAACAAGCCATCATTTGTTAAATTCTGATCAATAGTCACCGAGATTTGGAACTTGCCAAAAAAAAAAAAAAAAAAAAGGTGGTGTGTGTGTGTATGTATATATATATATATATATGTGTGTATATATATATATATATATATATATATATTTATGACGTTTCTGAATTTTTTAGATGAGGATTGATTATTCGTATTATTTGGATTCATCGAACTACTGTTCTGAACTTGAGTGTGATTTTCACGTTTCAGTCAATGTAACCAACCTTCTTCAGGTGTATCTTGTTGAATTCTGGAATTTGGACGGAATTTCACAGGGGTAGCATGGTCTTGTTCCGTCAGCCATGACTGGATAGAGGTCCTAAGGAATTCGCAATTGTATTTTTCAGTTGCCCACACTGAGGATTGAACCTTCACAATCTTCACAAGAAGGTCACTTTTTACAACTGATTTTTCCAAGTACTCTAACCACTGCACCACGGGTCCTTGGAAATTGTCATGTTATGTCTAATTCAGAAGCAAGTTCTTAGTTGTGCATGGATTGACTTTGACTAAGGCTCTCAATTGATCGTTGTCAACATCCGATGGCTGACCACTACACTCATCATCTTCAAGACTCTCGTCGCCACCACAGAATTTCTTAAACACTTCATTGATATCACGAGCCGTTTCAATAGCTTGAATTGAAATAAGAAAATTGTGTATTTTTCATCTTGTATTCAACATTTTGAAAAGAAAACAATTGTCTTAAAACGATTGTTTTCTTTTAAATGATTAGATAGAGTGAAAAATACTCTTTAAAATAATTTATAAATTAAAAGGTATTATAACGAAAACTTATTTGAAAATACATCCTTTGAAATCAAAATTTAAAATTCTGCAAGAACTTTCTTCTGAACCTAATACTTAATATATAGTATGGATTTCAAAAGTTAAAATATAAAAAAATAAAAAAACTTAGGTGCCATCAGCTAGAATCAAAACTCAAACATTTAGTGCTCCAGCCATGTTGCCTACTGTTTGAGCTATCAACAAATGAGAAAAATTTTAAAACTACTTCAAGCTAGGAATGAATTTGCGAATGCACAAAAGTAATAGAAATATGTTGGCAAGTTGAAATGAACATTTTTCATTTCAACTTGTAGACATATTTTTATGTGTTATTCATCTATAAAAACAAAGATTTTACTCATTATAAATCATCTTTAATGTATGATTTCTATTTTCTGTTAATTTCAGTGTTATGTGACCAATAGTTTAAGAGTTTATCGGTTAAATAGTTTCACACAGATGCACACACATATGTACATCTGTTTTATTTATATAGATTCAAAATATAAAAGTACTTGTTATTCAGAAGAGATTCTGAATTTATAAATATCCTTGAAATCTTGCACATTTTTTAAAGATTAATGGGATTTTTCCCAACGTTTAGGTTGGTTTGATTTTGCACAATGTTTATGTTGGCTTGATGATTAATTTTTATTAACCACAACATATAGCATTTCTGAAACCTTCACATTTTAAAGAATTTTTCACTTGTTTGAAGTTTACACCTTTAGTTAGGAGTTATGAAAATTTGACTTCTGGATACAAAATAGCAAATTTTATAAATTCCAAGTCCTAATTCAGTTGCTAATTATGCTACTAGAAGAAATGTGGCTCTTGACCTTGATAAGTGATAAACAGTAATAATAAATTGATTTACGTCTTTGGAAACTGTCAGAAAGATCATTTTTCAGTCATTTTTCATTCTATTCATATCAAACATTTGAACATTCTACTTCCCCACCCAATTTCTGACTTACTACCTTTGCATGTGCAGCTATTTTGCTTTCAACTTTCTCTTTTTAGAATTCACAAAAGTTAAAATTTAAAAAGAAATAAGATTGTTAAGTTGGGTCTAAAAAGCAAAGAGAAAAAAAAACAAGTCAAACCCATCAGACATAAAATCAAATGGGCAGAATTCTTCTTCCACATCAACGGAATTACATGATAGAAACCATTGTTTCAGTCAAACAATTTAAAATATTTGAACGAGTTTATCCTTCATGTTGGCATGTCTACAGTTGAGGGTAGGGGTGAATTTGGACACACCCAATCCACTAATTTAAGATTTTTACTTCAGTAGCTTGCATTTTATTTTATTTTTTTTTAATGGAGAACAAACTACAAAAATAAGTGTAATCACGTTTAATTTGAATACCAAGATGAGATTAAATGTAACAATACAAAAAGGGTCAGAGAGTTTACTTTCAAACTCATGGCGTCTTCCTGTTTTGTCCTTTAGGTCTCGCATTCCATGAGGTATGCTTCTGACAAAGGTGGAATAATTGCTGTTTTGATTGGCTTTTCTAAATGAGTAATATGTGAAAAGTTTCAACTATCCAACTATCTCATTAGCTAACATCTTTTTAACCTTCATATTTAATGAGTCGTTAGAAAAGGAAGAGGGAGAATATAGAGCTGAACACAATGGTAAACAAGTTCAGATAGTCACAGAATTAAAAATAATGGTATAATATCTACGGCGCATATATGATAATCCTGTTGACACTAGTTCTTGTTAGATCACCAAAATTAAGCAAACTGAAGTCTGATCAGTACCAGATGGAAATACTAGGCACTGTACATCATCTCTTTTGACCAGAACAAACATACAACTAGGAACCACATGTGAAATTTATATTCATAGAAATTTTCTCTATCACTGGAAGCTAGATGATTGTCCAGGGCAAATACCATACCAGGTATTACGAAATGTATATAAAAAAATATATAAGCACAGGAAACCTAATATGAGTATAAGTAAAAAAGAAAATTGAATATTAACCATTACAAGCTCTCTGCAATTATCCCTGATCAGAAATAAAGATGGTTTTGATCAGTGTTGTATGCATGAGGACATGCATTGAATGCATCTAATGCAAAAAACATTAAAAGAGGCGTTTTTTTTTTATGAAAAAAAAGTTTTTTTGTATTTACTGAACGATTTGTATGGTCAACATCTGGAATGCAAGTCTGGAGTGTTCAAATAACAGGGAACTCGCATCAGTGATGGGTGCAAATACATGAAAAATAACTAAAGAGGAAGTTCGAAAACAGTGTGTATTAACAGCTGATAAGAGATTATTTACATACAAACAATAAATTTAAGCTGTTTATGCCAATTTATTGATTGCTAACAACAACAAAACAATCTTCCATGTGATTTATTCGCTTCATAATGAGTTTCTGTTAGAGATCTGCTAACTAGCGATGCGATGAGAGTGGCCAATGGCAAAAAAATCTTTCCACTTTCAATTTAGAAATAGATCACAATTTCTTTGAAAATAGAAAATAAAATCTAAAGAACATTTGAACACAAATACTAAATATCTGTTCAAGAAATAGAATTGTATAAAACTGGTGTTGCATTGTTGGTTGCAGGGCAATGTCAGAAGGCATGCTGGTCGATTATTATGATTATGTTTCATGGTTTAAATGGAATGTCAGCTAAAATAGGTATTTTAGAATACAATATTTATTTACAATAACTTTGGATGTTATCAAACAGGAATTTCAGCTGACAACTTAGGAATTTCTAGATAAATATCATAGATTATGTATAAATCTCAAGTGATGATCCTAGTGCTACGTTTATTAATGACATCATGAAAGGGAGATAGATTTTGATATACACGTACAGCTTAGAGTTTGGTCATCGTTGGAGACAGACAGAAGCAGAGAAGTCATAATGGCTCTGAACCTCAAGTAATCTGTCGGGCAATGTCAATAGAATCTAGAACTTAGGACAAGCATGCAATTTTTCAAGGGGGGAAACATTTCTGGAAATAAAAGTTGCTGGAAATACCAGTCATAATTGTTATACAATTCGACAAATAGAAAAACTAGCAATGATCACATATGTCACACACAAATATATATGTAAACACATGAACGTTGGATGACACAAATAAATGTTAGATACACTGTTATATAGAACCCCAGTATGCAACATACGTTAATTTGGTCATTTGTTAATATGCCATTATATATCACTATTTGTTATATTAAATTAAAAGCAAAAAAAAAAAAAAGAGAAATAATAGTTAAAAAAATTAATTTTTTTAAAACCAATATGCAATTTAGTTAACCTTTCAATTGATTATCCTGTATGCATGAAAGATGGTGTGTCTATTGTATAAAGTTGAATTAACTTGACATTGGGCGTTTTTACTTTACCATTACTGCGAGAAATGAGTATAACCATGCCATTTAGATAAATAGGTAATCGCTATCTTTTTCTTGGCATTTTTTAAAAGCGATTTTCAAATTTAATTGTATCAATTTAAAAAAAAAAAACAAGAATTTTTCTTACTAACGAGTTACCACTTATCCTAAAGCCACTCGAAAATATGTGGATTACCATTTTAATTATGAAACGCATTATTGAAGAATCAAAATTTGATGACTTATGAGGATAGTTTAGGACAAGCATTTGTCGACAGTGGATTTGAAAATGACCATGCTGTAGTCTGCAGGGAAGCAGCCCTTTGTTTCACAGATGGAAAGAAACTTTATGGAAAATTCTGCCTGATGCCAAGCGTTAATAAAAGAAATGCATCTAACTTTAACATTTATTCATATAGACATAAGATTAAGCGAAAACATGAATCCTCATTGGAAAGTTAAAGAAATAAAAAAATTATACACTGTGGCGATTTTATCTACAATAAAAATGTCTACCAACAATGTTACAAAAATATTTACTCAACAGCAATTGAAGCACAAAAGAATATGGTGAAAACAGACTGAACACAAAAGCATGCAGCTTTTTGTTTTTGTTTTGTTAAAAATATTTTAATTAAATCAGAAATGTTTTCTTTGTTTTCCAAAGATATTTATGGATTTATTACAAGCAAAGTTACCCAGCTTTGCCTGGTATTGAATATGGAATGGCAATGTTGAAACGAATGAATGAGAGTTCTTAAGTTAGATGTAGAACAGCTGAGGTAGCAGAGTCAGTTCACAGGGGAAAACCAAAGAAATAAAAAATGGTCTTGAGAGAAAGATAAATCTATCCAGAAATAAATTACATTGGAAGTCTTTTTCATAAAGCTGTCCAACACATTTCAGCATATAAAACAAATGTTAAACTGAATACATTAAAAAGGAAATTATTTCTCTTGAATTTAAATTGTAGTTACCTCATGGTAAGAATCTTCTATTTGAATTGCTTGAGTTCAGGGTTTGAATCATTTGATCAGTGGTAAACTGACACCATTTGCAATGATGATTGCTGGAAACCTGTCTTGTGGATATTAAAAATGTTCATTTATTAAAAATAATTATTAAGCTTCATCCAAAGCAAACATTTTCAGAGAAATATAAAATGATTAAAAATTTAACAATGAGAGTTTGCTTCCTTGAATTGATTAAACACTCTTACTATGTTTACAAAATAAAAATATAAGGATCATTTCTTCTGCACTCAAGTGTAGGTGTCACAATGACCCTGCAGTTTGGATTTGAATTGTTCAGGTCCGGAGTCAATTGTTTGACTGGTGGTACAGTTACATCATTTGCACTGATGATGGTTGCAAATATGAAACATATATAATTGTTGGAAATATGTTTGTGTGTGTGGAGACATATATCTCTTATTTCATCTGAGTAGTATATTTAGAGTGTGTATATGCTTATTATTAGCGGTAGTGATAGCATTTAACTATTAGCCTCCTGTGAGCATTTTTACCTATTCCCCTGGAGGTATACACAATATAGTTTCCCCATGTCCCAATAATTTCATACAAAATTAAAAAATCGTTATAAATTTTAAATAAATTTGTCACTAGATCTATTTTTATTTTTCTCTTGAATTGGGTAAAACTATAAAGTTTAACTTATAGATTATTATAATTTGTCAACTCATCATTGTAATTTTTAAAGATGGGGTGGGGAACAGCATCTCACTCAGATTTAGCAACTGCTGCCTACTATGAATTTCTTTTCCTTCTGCAAATGGTAAATATTTTTTCCCTCATCTTTCCCCGAATTTTAAAAACTGTAAATATTCTCATCTTTGAGCACAGAAATGGTAAGCCATCAAAAAGTAGAGATAAGCCGGCTTCCAAGAGTGAAATAAATTATCATACACATAGCTGAAAAATATTAACATTTTTCTTTTTAACATTTTTTTAATAAATAAAAAAGATTAATATCTACAAACATAAGTTTCAGATTTCCAATAATCATATTTGCCTGTGATATTGTATCTTAATTTTTTACCACTTTATTCTTCACTGGGAACAGATACTCATTATGCCCATTCAAAAAGTTTGTTTATTGATTATATAAACAAACAATTGTTTCAAGCCGTACTGATATAAACATGGTATACTGTATGCATGTTTTTATTTTTACTTCAGCATGGGGACTCATCAGTGCTAAAATATACACAAAAAAAAAAAATAAATAAATAAAGTCAACTCCACTTGGGTATAATTTTCTTGCAAACACTTAGTTCTTAAGGCTTTTTTTTATGTAATAATGCCCTTTCATCATATGCAACACACAAGCTATATAACCAGGATTCCTTGGTACAAATAACTTACAAACTTTTAAACAAAATAATTTTAAATAAATACACTACCCTTAAATATTCATTTTTGTAGTTTTTATCTTCATATTTATATGGAATTTTGACCGACTTGTTTATGAAGAACCATAAATTCATTTTGGTGAGTACAGTTTCAAAATTAAATTGTGAAATGGGATTTTTTAAGTTTGTTTTAGTAATTAAGGTTAAACAATTAATAGAAAAGAAAATGTGTAATTTGTGTGTATAATTGTAGTGCTGTGATTTTCTAGATGTTAATCCAATGAAACTCTGATGTTTATAAAACAGTGCTCAATAATAAGTAGAGCTGTATCATTGTATAGTTTTATTTATTTATATTTAATCCAGCATCAACAGGCCTCTAGTCTAAAGCGAAGACTAGAGGTCTGATAATGTTGAATTTTTAAACATATATGCACATATGTAACCAATAATGTTTGTGTAAGTAAAATAAAATGTATATATATATATATATATATATATATATATATATATATATAAAACTCTAGGGAGAAAACTCAACAGAATTGTATACAATAACATTTTTAATCTGTTGAATACAGGAAAATGTCACCACTCTAAGAGTTTATTTAGAATAATTCAGAAAAGAATTGCCCAGAAAAATATATTTGTGCCAATAACATAGTGGAAAGAAAACATTAAAAAAAATATTAGATTGTTGAAACTAAGTATCAATATTTCAAACGGATGGCTATTTGGGTTTGCTTTTAAAAATCCAACAAGATAGCTTTATGTGTTAGATACGATTTTTGATAAAGAATTCAATGAATAAAAATATGAAAGATTCAAAGAATTTTTCTTCTCATTCTTAAAATGTCAGCAATTCTGTTGGTAGGACAATGTATAATAACTGCCTACTTGACATCTCACAGTGTAAAGGACTTAATAACCTGACTAATTGCTAGATTCTAAGTGTATAATACAAGCTAAATACAAATGTAGGAAGGTCATAGAAAGAGAAAATTATATATTTAGTAATTAAGTTAAAAAGAAAAATTTCCATAATAATTATATATTAGGATCATATTTACAAACTGTTTACAGGCTGCATTCTAAACGATTGCAGAATTAAAAGGAATACAGAGAAAACAATTTTTTTTATTTAAAAAATATGTTGAAAATGATAGATGCTGTATTGTGTACATAGAGAACTGAAAAAAAGATTTCTGGCAGTGCATGTAAACTGCCAGAAAATGCTAAAATACTTAGCCAATCAGATTGCAGCTCACAACAATTGTCAACATAAAATTTAACAAGACCGATTGAAATGATAATAAATGATTAATCTAGTTAGTGTAAATGCTTCAGTCCCCATCAAGAATTGTTGAATTTTCTCAGAAAAGAAAACTTATAAGAAGAGTTGCAGAACATGATTTCCCCCCCTTAAATGTTTACTTAATTTCTCCAGTTTCATAAGGACTTCAAAAAAAAAAAAAAATACATATTTTCATAGGGACAAAAAAATACATATTTTCCTTTAATTTCTGTATTTTTAATTTCTTTGTTCTTCAATTCGAATAGTGTTGAATAGTGTTGCCTTGTTTTGATTTTGAGCTCACAAAGTTTTAATTCAGCTGTTCCCGGCTGTTAATGTAAATTGCCGGAAGATGCTAATGAAACGTTGGTTGACATTTAAATTTCTGCATGTTGGCACAATCAGGGAACACAGGAAGCAAATACGAAATTCCAAAGGTTTGAGGGATAACCCTATTTAAATAGAAAGTTTTCCAGAATCTGGGAACCTCAACAATGAAGGGATGTGATTTTATTGTTGGTAGGTTGGATGAGATTATTTATGTTGAAGTGATAAATGTGTAGTAAGTACTTTAGAGCACATTCTGTAGCAATACTTGTAAAACAAGAGTTTGGTAGACAGTGCAGAGTGCAGAGCTTATCAGGTTAAAGACTTTCTTGCACCCCATTCAGATGTGATAACACTATTCGATCCATGAGCAAGTGGGAACTTTATCCTTGATCTAATTTTATTATTGCAGTGCCCCCCCCCTTTCCCACTAGGAAAGGATGATGGAACAATTTATATTCATATTACAAGTTTTATTCCCACCCACACAAAATAAATACAATTAAAATAATAATAAAAAAAGAAAATAGGCAGGTGGCTCAGAAATTTACTGGATCTCAATTTTATTAGAAATGCTCTAATAAAAAAATAAAAATAAAAATGTCCTCATGGACCCAACTTGCTTGATTAACAGCAGCAGTATCCTTATACAAAAAACCCGAATGAATGTTTCTAAAACACTTTTTAAGCCAAACAAATGTTCAAAAACATTTAATTTAAAATTAAATTGTGTTGTCTTCCAAGACGAGAAAAAAAAATTATAAAATTTAAATAAACTCATATTTCTTCACTGTAATTAAATTCTGGTACTGGTATAGGTTTTGAATAGACAAGAAGCATCTTTAGCTGGTTCAGAATTACATAAATAGCCGGAAAAAAGCCGAATGACAATGAACTGGCATCAAAATCACAATATTTAAAGCCGAGAAAACATGCATTAAATATTTATTTTTTTTATTTACTTCATTATGTTTATTTTTATGCAAATGTTTTTATTTATGTCATGTTTATTTTAAGCAAATGTTTTTTATTTGCTGCATTAAGGTTTATGTATAAAACATTAATGAAGCATTTGTATTATTATTCATCGGACTACTGTTCTCATCTTGAGTGTGATTTTCATAATGTTTCGGTTGATATAACCTCCGACTTTCTTGAGGTGTGTCTTGTCGAATTCAGGAATTTTCCAAGGTTTAGCTTTAAGACGGGTTTTTTTTTTTTTTTTTAAACAAAGAATGATTTGCATATGGTTGTTTGTGCATGTGTGGTTGGGGTTGGTCGTATGCATGTATATATCAACCTCTATTATTATTGGGAAGCCAGTTAGATTTTGTGTGGAGTACAGCCGCAATTTAAACAGTGTCTGAAAGCGCATTTATGGAGAGTGAACTAGAGACTGATCCCCTCTGGTCGTGTCATGCGCGGGGAGGGATGTCTGATGTTGAAAGACCCGAAACATTCCCATGATCTGCGCCGAAACATCACTGACAATACTCTCTAGCGTTCCATTATGGAACGTATAATTGAACTTGTATATATTAATGTTTTTACATCATAGATAATATTATCTATTGTTTATAATTACTAGTTTCCATATCGTATTAAATTCTATACTAGGTCTACTTAGCAGTTGGTTATTCCTCAGCATATGTGCTGCTTCTTTCAGTCGTCTTACTTTCCACCGTTCCTCTGTCCATAATGATCAGTTATACAGAGGTGAACTGAATTAAGAAAATTTTCATAGAATCTTATATAGATAAATGTTAAATTAATCTTTGCACAAACACTTTCATTCTATCAATAACTTTTGTTTAAATGTGCATGTTTAATAAAGCTAAAGTGAGAAAGAGAATGTGTGTATGTGTGCTTATCTACCATCTTATAGTTGTTTCTAGTATTACTACTATACTACTAATAATAATAATTTTACATCTGTACATGTGTTTGTCTACCGTCTTCTACATCTATTGCTGCTATTACTACTGCTATTATTATCATCTATATTATATTTTTCTTCCTAACATGGACTATTAACCCAGCTTTCCAAGTTTTGATGCTGGTTCATTCCATAGCTACAATTTTATTGATTTTCTTTTGGTTTCTTTTTTAGGAGTGAGTGATGCACATTTTCTTTTAATCCATTAGACACAATTTCTTTTAAACATTAACATACTTTGTAAGATTTTTTTATTAGCAGGGGCTTAAATTCTAAACTTACCGACTACTTTCTAAAAACAAAACAAAATTACCCCAGTCTAGAAGGATTTATGTTTTATTAAAATGTTTCAGGATTGATTAAAATATTTCTTCATAAACATTTTTATTCATTACTTTCCTTTATGGGGGGAATCATGCACAGTTTTTGACATAATGCACATGTTTTAAATGTTAACTACTATTCTTTTCATTGGTGAGGACCTCAATTCTACACTTACTAAAATAAAACAAATTTAACTTTGTCTATGATGATTAACTAGATAATCATAGTGTAATCTGTTTTTTTGAGGAGGGGGTCTTTTCACGAATCTGTTCTGGTTTATGCCACCTTTACACTGGACAATATGCATACACAAGTCCTGCTAGTTTTAAATATATGTTGCCAAAGATTTCTTGAATCAGTAGTTATTTTAAACTAACATCATAGCTTCCCCAATTTATCTCTTTTAGTAAGCAAATACGAACTGACAGAACTTGAATTTAAATCCAGGCTATTTTACACCACATTCCCAACACAACTTTGTACAAAACTAATTAATATAATTAATAAAAGAAAACTAATTTCACTTCATAAATGCACCATATATTTAGAATTCTAACGTCCTTGCTCCATTGGAAAAAAAAAGTATTAAAACATTTTCACATTATGTATTTTCAAATATGAACTTTGTTTTCTATATTTTGAGAAAGTCTTGATATAAAGACGAAATGTTGATAAATATATATTAGTGTTGGGACGATCCTAAATTTTTTCCAATTCAGATTCCAGGAAAATGTTGATTAACGATTCCGATACCAAGTACGATTCCGATTCCTGTGGAATGATTGTTTTGAAATATACCATTATATAATCGAAAGATTTTGTGTGGCGAAAAAATTTGGTACAGCGAAAAAGTGGAAATACAATTAAGGGAATTTCGAAAACAATTTGATTTTTTTGTAAAATTTCTTTCATTGAAGATAAAAGTCAAAACAAATATTTTAACCATGAATTAAACATGCACCATGAAATTAATAGCAATCCATTGAAGGGGTTATTTTATATATTAAAAATAAAAAAATTTTTAAAAAAGAGTGGACATACACGAATGCTTGCCCTGTAGCAAAATATGCATTGGCTCCGATGTTGTACATTGTTCGACTGAGGGAGAAGTTATTATTTTTACAAGAATTTTTGCGTCTATGACCTAGTTTTTTTATTATTTATTTTAGCTTGAAATTTGCGCATCATTTTTGTTATTTTATCTGTTTTTTATGGATATTTTTCTTGCCAGAGTTTATATAATTATTAACAGGAAAATTGGTGAAAGTTAAAAGGGAATTTGTGCTATTTTTAAATATTATTTTCAAGTTTAATCAAAGTTTTACGATACCTACGTTATTTTTTATTTAAAAATCCATTTACTGGTGTTTGCACCAACAATATTGAAGCCTACTGGTATCGTATTAAAAGAAGGCTGAAATACATATCGGGATCAGTAGGAGAAATGAAATGGTCTCATGTCGATGAGGCCATGTATAGAGAGGCTTATAACATGAAAAGTGAAAAAAATATTAGATAATTTTGAAACATTTTTAGAGCATGTTCATGAAAAATATGGTGATTAAAAAAAAATCCCAATAAGCTTTGGGGGAAAAAAACATGTTTTGAACAATAGAAATTTTTATTTTTTATTTTTGAATAAAAAATAATTATTAAAACAAAAACACTAGTGTTCTCGTCGAGTAGTTTTTATTTTATTCAAGAAAATAAAAGGTACTCATGCACTTATTGAGCCGTGCTGAAATAATGACATTATTTAGAAAGCCATTCTTAACGTGGGGACAGGAGGGTGTTGTGTACCTATTCTGTGCTTTTACCTAACAATTTAATAAAAACAGGTATCGTAAAACTTTAATTAAACTTGAAAGTACTATTTAGAAATAGCACGGATAACATTTCACTGTGTTTCAATCTACAACATTTCATGAGAGGTATATACACGCTAAAGCTTTTTATTTATCTCCACAAGTGCTAATTTTGACTTCACCAATTTTCCTTTAAAAACAATTAGAAACTCTTCAAAAATTGTGCAAGGCACTTAAACCATTTAAAAAAATAAATAACGGTAACATAAGTGCATAAGCACCAAATTTGTTTTTGTTTTGTTTTCATTTTGTTTGTTTGTTAAATCCGACAAAAAAATAAATAAAAATAACAAAGAATACAAAAACAATAATAAGAAAAGGGTATTGTAAAACTTTAATTAAACTTGAAAATAATATTTAAAAATAGCGCGGATTCCATTTTCCTGTAAATAATTACATAAACTCTGGCAAAACATATATATATTTTGCCGGAGTTCATGTAATTATATATATATATATATATATATATATATATATATATATCAATCCCGCCCAAAAATACAAAAAAAAAAAAAAAAAAAAAAAAAAACAGATAAAATCGTAACAAAAATCTGTGAAGCTTAGATAAGTAGGTCCCGCAGAGCTTCATTCTGACATTGGAAAAATTTAGGTTAACAACCGGTGAAGCTACTGAAAAGTAACCCTTTTGAATGAAAATGGACATAAACAATATTTTTTTTAATTAATTTCTTAATTTTACTTAAAAACAAAATATAAACATATATAAACAAACTATTTTAGAAAATAATTTCTTAATTTTAAATAAAAATTGATTGTAAAGAATATTTTTTTTTTTAATAATTTTTGAAAAATATTGCAAAGTGTTTACATAGTTGGTTCTTTGGGATAAAGCGGCATCTGAAACCCCCTTCCAAAATGTAAAAAACTTTAGTGTTTTAGTCGCGTGCAAGCGACTCTATAAGTAACTCCGTCGGTCTGTCCGTAACACTTTTGTGCTTGGCCTTTTTGGTTAAGATCAAAGCTCTGTTGTTAATACATGCTGTTCTTAGCTTTTTTAGCTTTTCTTGGCATTTTGACCAAGAAGTGTGAAATCCGCTCCGCATGGAGCTGGCCGCCAGGTTCAAGTCATCTGAACAATTCGGAGTTCTCTCTGACCTGGCGATTGGCCCAAAATGCACTTCCACTCAACAACATACAATGCAGTTCCGGGTTTTTGGAGTCGCCTGATTGTCCCCGTTGTGGGACAACGGCTGTAGAAATGACTGATCACGCTTTCTTCGATTGCCGCAAACTCCACCGGTACTGGTCGTATGTCAGCGAGGTGACGGCTCGCATCGATCCTGAGCATCCTCGCCCAATTACCATATCCAATGTTGTGGACAACGTGAGGCCGCTGTGGGACCGGGAAAGACAAATGGTCTATGTTACGATCCTGGCCGTGGCGAGAATGGTGATTTGGACGTCGCGTCTGCAAGGTTACCGGGGGGGGGGGTCTTTTTCTGATCAGGATCTGATTGCTTTCTTTAAACACCAACTATGGGTGAAGATCAGATGTGATAGAAGAAGGCTGCATCGCGCGACATTTGACAGAAGATGGATACATGTAGCAAGTATGCGTGTATGAAGAGGAACCAAATTTGAATACGTGTTCCCTGCCTAGGTGTGGAATGTGCAGTTCCGTTAAATAAAATTTAACAAATAGCCTCTAAGCTAGCAGAGTGTGTGTTCCATCCCTCCCTGATTAGAAAGCCTCCAAGATCCCCACCCCCTCCTTCTTGTAATTTTTGTTTTCACCTCTTCCTCTAAATTTC